>NC_053394.1:32238729-32538729 GCF_905171765.1 Bufo bufo | reverse complement strand
GGAAAAAATTTAACATAAGGTGGTGGCTGTTGACCGTGAGTCCACGCTCCAAGGCAAAAATTAGAGCAGGGATCAGAAACGTATTCCCTTTGTTTCCACTTATAGTGCCCTTAGTGGGGAGATTGCACGTATTATTCGTAAGGCGTGGCATATCCTACAGAAAGGGTTGCCTACAATAGGTGAGTTTGAGGATTTTCCTATGATGGCGTATAAAAGAGGCGCCAACTTATGTGATAAATTGGTGAGGACAGAAGTCATGGATTCCCGAGGGGATGGACAAAGGTAAGGAGGTTGGGATGTTATCCCTGCCTTGGCTGCTGCAACTGTGGCAATATGGTGAAAGGAGATACCTTTGCCGACCCCTATAGCGGTAAATCCTATAAAATAAAAGAATTCTATACATGTAGATCTCGTGACGTAGTTTACATGATCACGTGCCCTTGTGGTCTCATCTATATAGGTGAGACCACTATGGAGGCCCGTGAGCGGATTAACTCCCACAAGAGTAACATTAGAAGGGCACAAGTGGATAAACCAGTAGCTAAGCATTTTGTCGAGCGTGGACACTCGGTCAATCAGCTACGGTTCCGGATTATTGACTCAGTTGGTAAAATGAGACGTGGGGGCGATAGGGATCGAATCCTAAGTAGAAAGGAACTGAAGTGGATTTTTGAACTGAAGGCACTCGAACCTTATGGGATGAATATTGAATTTAATGTGGGGAATGTATAGGTTATCCATGGGACGTAATGATGAATCTGTACTCAGTTTGGTGATTTTTAATATGTACCTGTTTTTAATTTTTGTACCTGTAGGGCTATATTCACTTAGATCACCATGGGCTCTGCACATTGAACACTGCTCTGTGATTCACAATATGGAGGAACTTGCCCCTCTCCATAATTGGGAATGAATGTACGATCGCTGGTCCTTAAGATAATTATGGGTATGTCTGCTGCCAGCCGCTCTGGGTGGGGGCGGGTGGTTTGCTATGTGTCCCTAGTAACGGAACACATCCTGGGGGAGGAGTAGGAGGCGGCTCGGCGGCACTGATGATCGCATGGACGGATTAGTCTGCGATCATGTGATTAGTGTCGGTCACGTGAGGGAACGTCTCCTCCTCCCCAGACATGCGCACTGGATGCAGGGGGACGCGCTGTAAGCGTGCATCACGGAGGTATGTGTTCCATAGAGTTTTACTTTTCACATGGGAGGATATTTATATATATTTTAAGTGAATGCATGTGCACATATTTTGATACACTGTGGTAGATTAGTGTAATATGTAACTATGTGATTGGCCACGGCCGTTTGGGGAGGTGTGGCTTGTACTTTATAAGCAGGATCCTTTGGGGATCACACTGTGCTTGATAAAGGCTATGCTATAGCTGCAACGTAGCAACTTTTGTAACCACGTTTTGCATGTAAGCAGTTCCCAATAAAGGGATTTTCACCAGACATGCTGCCTCCATCATCGTTTATTAGACTGTGCATAGTACACAGAGCAGCAGGGAGATTACCATGGCAGCAATGAATGGCTTCAGTAGCGTCCTGGCTGCCATGGTAACCGATCGGAGCCCTGCGATTTCACTGCTGGGGCTCTGATCAGAAGCTGCCACTGCCACCAATGAGGAGGAGGGAAGGGGACACTGTGGCCACTGCCACCAATTATTTTAATACTGGGGGGTGGGGGGAGGAAGCGCACTGCGCCACCAATGATTTTAATACTGGGGGGGTTGAGGGGAGGAGGCGCACTGCGCCACCAATGATTTTAATACTGGGGGAGGGGAGGAGGAGGCGCACTGTGCCACCAATGATTTTAATACTGGGGGGTCAAGGAGAGGGGGTGCAATGTGCCACCATTGATTTTAATACTGGGGAGGAGTGGGGGCGCACTGCGCCACCAATGATAATTAACATTCAATACAGGAGGCGGGTGCGGCACCTGAGGGGTTAACTGTCGTTGATCGCAGCTCCCCGCCAGCACCCGCCTCCTGGATTTGTATTAAATGTTTACTTTCATTGGTGGTGCAGTGCGCCCGCCCCTCTTTCCTCATCTGTGGCAGCGGCAGCAGCGGCACAGGGAGAGGGAGAGACTGCTTCCTTCTCCCCTGTGCTGTTGAGGAGAACACGGAGCACACTGAGAGCAGCGCTCTCCATGTTCTCTGATACTAGACTGCGCAATAGCGAAGCCTAGTATCAAAAAAAGGCAAATCCCGGTATCGAGATCAATACCAGACAAAAGTATCGATTGGGTATTGAAAATTCGATACCTGAAACAACCCTAGTTCAAGGTGATGACCTGGCTCTAAATTCCCCAGATCTGAAACTGAATGAGCATCTGTGGGATGTGCTGGAACAACAAGTCCAATGATGGAGGCCCAATCCATGGAGGCCCTACATTATAGCTTGTAAGAACACCAGACCTCAAAGAAAGAATATTTTTAGCCCTGAATGGTATGTGTGGCTCCACTGTAAGGGCTTGTTCACACAGCCATTGCCCTTCCATTGCCGTATTGAATGGGTCCGCAAATCCGGAGATGTGGTGCGGGTGGAACGGAACCACAGAACAAAACCCTACGGAAGCACTACAGAGTGCTTACGTGGGTTCTGTTCCGTGCCTCCGCACCGCAAAAAGATAGAACTTGCTCTATCTTTTTTGCGGAACGGATGGATCGTGTACCTGTGCATTGCGGACCGCAATTTGCGGTCCACAGTATGTGCACGGGCAGCATACGGTTGTGTGAACAAGCCCTAAGGAAACAGTTGGACACAGATGTAACTTAAAGGGGTTTTCCATATGTATCAACATCCTTTAACCACCTAACTGTTCTGCCCGAGCTCAGCTCCTACTATGGGAAAAGTTATTTTCTGCCGGAGATGAGCTCGGACAGAAGTGGAGGGGGACGGCTACTTTAGCTGCTGATATCTCCTGAATGGAAGCAGCTAGAAGCGTGGAACTGGTCTTGTTTGAAAGCTTACAGATAAATTCCAAGCAACAGAGGAGAAATCACTGTTAGAAATCGAGTTGAAAATAATTGTGGGTAAAACCTGCTTTTAATTTCACTTTCAGCTGCATTCACTGCTTCCCGATTTCTAACAGTGATATCTACCCAAGGACTGAAGATAATGCTGTCATTCGGGTATTGTTTTAAAGCTTGGGATGTCAGCTTTCAAACATTACAAAGCATATATCTAGCTGGTACCAAACCAGAGATATGAGCAGCTAAAGCAGCTGCCCCACCCCCTTTCAGTCTGGAGGAGGAGATGGAACAGTTGCAGACTAGAGCTGACAGCCTGTAGGCTGTGCATTCCAGCAGAAGAGGAGTGGGTGGCAAAGGTTGGCAGAAACAGAGCTAACCACCCTGTTCCTCCCCTCTTGGTAGGAGTAGGCTGGGAGTTCGAGAGCAGTTAGAGAAGGGAGAGGAAGCCCACTGCAGAGCTTCGTCTCCTTGTAAAGTTTCTCCAGAGAGATCAACTTAATCCTGCCTGAAGAAAGCCTTTGAGAGACAAGACAGCAGAGTAATCAGCAAAATCCTGCATTTGAGACACTGCTGAAAGGTGAGGGACTACAGCTTAGACACCATCACACAAAACTAGGCCAGTTAAAGTTCAAGTCTGGACCTGACAATGGACACCTATACCCACAAGTTCTAGGTTGCAGCCATTCAACCTTCCTCACTACTTTCTAACTGGTGTCAGAAACTGCACTTTGAATCCGCTGCTATTGAATGTACCAGAAGTTATATTTTGCATTTAGTAAGAGACTGTTATATGTTAACTTCTGGCTTTATTCTTCCAACTACATTTCCACTGCACCGATCTCCAGGGAGCAACGGCCTGAGGGAGTGCACAGTGACACAACACTTAATTTAGGACCACTACCACCCTCTGCATCAGCTCCTCAGGGGCTCGCTGCACATCCATATAACATTGTATTTTCATACGGTCCATTGAGATGCATGCCAGGTATATTAGATGTGCGTATGATATGGTTGTGTGCATGGTGCATGAGACTTTAGGGTTAACATAACTGTCTGCGTGCCTATTCCTGCTTACATTTGTATCCTCTACTGACAATTGGGTCAGAATAAATAGCGGGTCCCCAATAGTCCCGATATGAAGTGGAGATGCACTGTAGGTGCATGGGAGTAACTACTAGGGTAGCAGGCACAGCAGCTGCTATGGGGCCCCAATAACTAAGGGAGCCCATCTCAGTTTGTGATATACTGTATATGGATGAGGAAGGAGTGCATTACTATTTGCATTATTTCTATACTGTGCATCACCATCATCATTCTGTTGTGATATCACTGTGAGCCTTATTGGTGTACTGTGACATCATTGTGAATGTTTTGCCTGTGTTGTAACCTCACCACTGTGACATCACTGTGTGCATTATCCCTGTGCATTAGGAAACCAACATAATCATAAGCTTCTTATATTCCAGTCATAATGGTGTAGAGCTCCATTCTAAGTTTTTGCTATGGGGCCTCATAGATCTGTGTAGGTGTTACAATGACTACAGAACATTTCACAAACCACACTCGCTCTGTATCTCCCGCCTTACCCTTGTGACTTGTAGTACTTTATTTTCCATCTTTAGTAGTCTGCCTCCCTCACCACGGAATAGGGCCCCGATAGCACATCATGTCGTTGGCGTGTCGATGATGTACTTTACCGTTATCACACGCTACCGAGTGTGTTTCTACAGTATAAGCCCTGCAGACCACAACTTTTTGATAATGAATCTGGAAAATGAAAACATATAGATTTCCAAAATAATATTCAAGAAATCTACAAAAAAGGGCCAAACTAAAAACACATGTACACTGGTAACAAGATCAGTAAACAGCAGTGTCTATGTCAGCTCCAGATTCAGCACATTCCTAGACCAGATAAACAGCAATTGAGATTGCCGTGTTTGTGAGAGGGGAGGCGGGGCGTAGGCTTCTTATACCTGCCTCACCTGCTGCCACTCGTCGGTTCGAATGCTTTCGGATCGGCTCACACGTGAATCGTCACTTCCAGGCGCTGGACTGAGGAAGGCTGTAGCAGGTTCGCGTGGTCGCGTGCTCCGAGCTGTTTCACTACTGCATAGGTAGGCCGGGGAGGGGGCTGCTCTGGGCAGGCACGTATGTGCTCATGGTACTTGGCATCCTCCGCTATCCCCACGTGTCCGGCCGGCTCGCTGGTTTCATCCCTCGCCCTCCTCCCCCATCTCATACCCTGTAGTGCGTGCGCAGCGGTGCATTCCACTCTGGGACGCACTTCTCGTTCACTGCGTCCACCCCCCCACCAGTTCTGCCTCACAGGTTCTGCGTTCACCCCCTCAGTTCTGCCTCACCAACACCTCGCCGGTTCCCTAATGGTTTCACACTGCTTACCGGCTTCCCAGGCGTGGGGTCTCGGAGCAGCTGGGTCTGGCCGGCGGGCAGTAGCGCTCGCTAGTAGCGCGCACAAGGGGTGGGCGCCACCTGCCGGCCATTCCTGGCATTGCAGCCTATAAGTAGTGTCTTTATAGTTTCAGCAGGTGCTTTAAGGCAAAACTGAAAACTTGTCAATGCTTCTGAACATAGTGTAATTAAATGTCAAATGCTGTGTGGTAAAGCAATGTAATGATTATTCTATAGTGATTAATAAATAGCTACAGGTAATTACGTCCGTATACTGTACCGGTAAGGGGGAGAGCCTCTTGGCGACTTTGTCAGCTTATACTCTTGCATGCTTTGTTTAGTCGGTTTCTTTAGTTTCAGAGCGCAGGCGCTGTATATGGGTTGCGGGGTGGGGCTGTTAGGTCAGGGTAGGGGCGCCATAGCCTGCGTACGTTTTAGTTATCCGTATGTTGTTGTTTATTCAGGTCTGCAGTTCGGTCAGCTACTCAGCTGCTACACTGCAGTTATAGGTTGCTGAGATGGCCACAAGGTGAGTTTAAGGCGTGCCTCCTATGCTTAGGCACTCTTTAGTTCGTTTACGGTTTTGGGGGGCGGGTGCCGCCGCCTTTCCATGCACGCGGCCACGCAGCCCCACTTGTATTAATTCCAGATGGTGGAGCCTACTGTCGTGGCCTATTAAAAAAAAACTAAAAACTGCAGGCATTAATCTGTCACGACTACAGACTCGTTATAAAGCCCTGCCACAACTGCAGGCATTAGTCTGTCACGACTACAGACTCGTTATAAAGCCCTGCCACGACTGCAGGAATTAGTCTGTCACGACTACAGACTCGTTATAA
The DNA here is from genome assembly GCF_905171765.1 of Bufo bufo. NCBI lineage: Eukaryota > Metazoa > Chordata > Amphibia > Anura > Bufonidae > Bufo > Bufo bufo. Next base: position 32,532,494 of record NC_053394.1, on the reverse strand, counting down.
AGCCCTGCCACGACTGCAGGCGTTAGTCTGTCACGACTACAGACTCGATATGGGCTCCTGTCACGACTACAGGCATTAGTCTGTCACGACTACAGACTCGATATGGGCTCCTGTCACCACTACAGGCACTTGTCAGTGACGTCTACAGACTCGTATAAAGTTCTGTCACTACTACAGACTTGTTTAGTCACGTTACGTCCATACACGCTGGTCTACCACGACTACAGATATTAGCCCGGTCACGACTACAGGCATATGTCCAATCACGTCCACAGACTCCTTGTGGGATCCTGTCACGGTAGCGCCCTCGTCTACGCCGGCAGGCGCAGCGTCGACGTTCAATCACGTCATCAGACTCGTGTTTACACGCTGTAACGACCATAGGCTCAGCGTGGTTATATCCTCCTCAACGGTTGTCTTCTTCCTGTGTCCGTAGTCCGGTCAGCTCGACAGACTTGGCAGGTCTTGTGTTTTACGACCGTGGGCGCCCTTGCTCTTAGGCACGGGTGCAGTGGGTTCTTTCGTTGGTCAGGTCTGGTGCTTAGCTTGGCGTGATGTTGCTTCGTAGGTGTTGGTATGGTCACTTGATTCAATTTTCTTTTAGTAGGGAGATGTCTCAGGGGTTTCTTCTGGAAGGTTCCTCTTCCTCTCGTGACAGCGGGGAGCAACAGTCAGAGCGACAGGCGGAGTTACCATTGAGATTGTGGACCATTCCAAAACTGACGGCTGAGTTGTTGAAAAGGGGGATTCCGTTCCCAGCCTCTGCGAGGAAGGCCGAACTCTACCGCCTTCTTTCAACACACTTGGCGGCACCTAGCCAGGATGAGGTTTCCCTTAGTACCGTCCAGACTTCGCTCACTCAGCTACATGCTGCCATCAACATGATGGGTTCGTCTATGTCGGACATGCAGGCTAGGCTGGAGACCATCGAGACCAGTTCTGCGGCATTCGGCATGGGGGTACAGACACCGTCGGTCTCCGGTACATCAGCCGTCCGGTGCTCCTGGTGGGTCCAGTCTTACTCCCACGATAGCACCATCCCATTTCATACCCGCTAATATCCGACAGCATATCCTGGAAGGGAAAGGCATCAATCTGGCGTGTCTTCTCGTGGCTGCACACGAAGCCCCAGACAAGACCATATCCTGTGGGGAGGTCTCAGTAGTGCTCAGGTCTAGGGAAGTCATGTTGAACAGAAAGCTTAATATCGCTGAGTTCGTGTTGGCCTTCAGCCTCTATCGGGACGTGGTGTGCACCGTTAGCCCCCTCAGGAGGGAGGAGTTAGATCTCTACTTGTTCAAGGTCGTGGATTTAGGGTACAAATACGGTGGCACCGCGTTTTACGACTACCACCGCTCTTTTTCGGCCAAGGCGGCAGCCACTCTCACTCAGTGCCAGCATACCCTGGATTGGTCGCAGGTAGATACTGAGCTATTTTGCCATCATTTTGCGGGGCTTAAGGCTTCGACTTGCACTAGTTCCGGCTTCTATGCCCATACTGCCGGCTGGTGTTCGGATAGCAGTAGCTCGTCAGTGCCTTCCCAAGCTAGCACTGTTCCGAGCCAGCCAGCTAGTAGGGTTCTCCCGTCCTTTGACAAGTTGGGTCGCCCGGTTAAGTATCTCGGCAAGTCACCGCTGTGCAATAACTTCAATTACTCAGTGTGCCACTACAACCAATGTAGATTGCTACATTTATGTGCCCTTTGTTTCAGGGCCCACCCTCGCGTTGCTTGCCTGCAAAAGGGTAATAGTCACGCATGACTAAGCGTGGTCAACATGGATCTCCTCGTCTGTCTCCTAGCCAGTCATCCAGACCCAGCTTGGGTGCAGTTCGTACTCAACGGCCTGCGTTACGGCTTTCACACAGGCTTGCTTGCCCTTCCGCAAGTCCCGCATGAGTGCGGGAACTTGTTGTCGGCAACCAAAGATCCAGAGGCAGTCACACAGTTGATATGGCTTGAGCTAGATAAGGGATATTTGATCGGCCCAGTTATACAGCCCCCATTCGAATGTTGGAGTGTTAACCCGGTCGGTGTTGTGACTGGCAAGTTTTCTAATAAAAAGAGGTTGGTTTATGATTTGTCGGCCCCGCATTCCTTACCCATACCCAGTTTAAATTCACTGATCCCCTCAGATGAGTTTTCTATGAGGTATGCCTCTATTGATGAGGCTATTCAGGTCATACTCAGGTTTGGGAAAGGCGCCTGGTTATCTAAGGCAGATATCACGGACGCATTCAAACTGCTCCCCATCCAGCCCGACCTATGGCAGTGGCATGGTATCAAGTGGCAGGAGCAGTATTACTTCGCCAACAAGTTGACCTTCGGGTCCAAGTCTAGCCTGTGGCTGTTGCTAGTGCCCTGCATTGGGTGTTGTCGGATGTCTTTCGGGTCAGTCATGTCACACATTACATAGCCAACTTTCTCCTCATTGAACCCCCTGTACAGCAGCCTCAGGACCTAGAGCTCTTGCGTACGGTGTTTTCAGATCTCAGCGTGCCTATAGCTCCACACAAGGTAGAAGGTTCGAACACCGCTATTACATTCCTGGGCATTCATTTAGACACAGTGCGCTTGCAAGCTAGTCTCCCGCCAGACAAGTTAGACAGGATTAGGGAGGTTGTGCATAGGTGGGCTCAGGTGAGGGTTGCTACCAGGGCGGATCTTCAGTCCCTGTTAGGCATGCTCAATTTCGCCATGCGCATCATTCCCCAGGGTAGGTCCTTCATTTCCAGACTCCTGGCGTTGCTCCCGCATGCCCGTGGTCAGGACGAGATGGTGAGTTTGGATCCGGAGGCCATGGCGGATCTTTTAATGTGGGATAGGTTTTTGTCACAGTGGAACGGAGTATCGCTCTTTATTTCGGTGGTCTCGAACCAGTCCCCGGTAATCCACACTGATGCGTCGTCGTCAGTCGGCTTCGCCACGCTGTACGGCAGTCATTGGTTTGCTGGTCCGTGGCCGCCGGAGGTCGCGTCCATCCCAGGCTTCTCCCTATGTTCCTCATTGTTCGAGGGTTATCCTATAGTGGGGGCAGCGGTTGTATGGGGCGAGCAATGGAGGAACCGTACGGTGCTGTTCTTGACTGACAACGCGGCAGTCGCTGACATTCTCATGACGGGCAGGTCTAGTTCAAAACAGGTCATGTCATTTGTCAGGAGGTTTGTTTGCTATCTCTTGTGCATAATTTCCATTTTGTTTGTACGCACAATAGTGGGCAGCGTAATGTCGCAGCAGATGCTCTGTCCCGCCTTAATTTTCGACTTTTCTTTCAAGTTTGTCCAGGGGCAGATCGGTTGCCAACGCCAACTCCTCACCAGTCCCAGTTGCAGTTGGACTAGTCTCACATCTCGCCGTAGCTAGGAGTTTAATGGCCAATTCATTGTCCAGTAACACCCTGAGAGCATACAAGACGGCTTGGCGCTTGTTCCAAAAGTATAAGGACACCTACCCACCTACAGATGAAGGGCCTATAACTCACCTACTGGCTTTTGTCGGGTTTTGCCACTCTCAGTTAAACCTGGCCTATAGCACCATTAAACTGTACCTGGCAGGTATTCAACACCATTGGTACATGCTGTATCCGGACCTACCGTCACTATTCTCAGCCCACCCTATCAAGGCGACATTAAAGGGCTTACAGAAAATGTCCGTTAAGAAACATCATACTCGTCAGCCGTTCACCGGTAGCATGTTTAGGTCCTTAGCTAACATGTTGCAGGGTAAACCGTTTGGGCCGCAGGTTAGCGCTTTGGTTGAGACTGCCATGTACCTGGCCTTCTACGGATTCCTCAGGCCGGGCGAGCTCACGGGCGCCAACACGCCTGCTTAATTCTTGCGCAAAGATCAGCTCCGCCGTTGCGGCTCCATGTATATTCTTACTTTGGCCTCGACCAAGACGTCTCGGCCGGGGGAATCGGTAGAGGTCAGATATTTCCCCACTGCCAATAGTTGGTGTCCGGTATAGGCGCTAGATGCATGGTTGCTTAGGATCGAGGCCGAGCCGGCATGTTCCCCGTTGCTCAGGTTAGGGGCTGCGCCTCTGAATACTACGTCTTTCTTCAGGTTCATCCGCATTTTGTTGGCCGTTAGGGGTTAATCCTTTGGCGATCACAGGGCATTCATTTTGCATCGGTGCAGCGGCTGCTGCCTCCATGCATAAGGTACCAGTACATGTCATTAAACAGTTGGGGCGTTGGAGTTCCTTCTGCTACACGAGCTATATCCCAGATCCCCAATATGAGATTCACTGTCCTTTCGAGATTTGGTTTTGTAGTTATGTGTTATTAAAGTCTTCTCAATTCCTATGCATTGTCTCTTTTGGCCCCTTTAGGCTACCCTTCAACAGCAGTTCCGGCATAACCCTGCTGCTTTCCAGGTAGGGGGGGAGTAGGGTTAGGTAGGGTAGGTTCTCACCATGAGCCAATCCAAGCACAAGTGGTAGGCAATTGAGATTGCCGTGCTTGTGAGAGGGGAGGCGGGGCGTAGGCTTCTTATACCTGCCTCACCTGCTGCCACTCGTCGGTTTGAATGCTTTCGGCCCTCCCAAGAACCCTCCCTTCATCTCAGGTACTCATTATCGGTGTAGCCCCCTTTAGGCTACCCTTCAATAGCAGTTCCGGCATAACCCTGCTGCTTTCCAGGTAGGGGGGGAGTAGGGTTAGGTAGGGTAGGTTCTCACCATGAGCCGATCCGAGCACAAACTGAGGAATTGTCATGGTCTTACCTGCTTGCTGCTCTCCTTCGTTTGACATGTGCTGGCGGCCATCTTGGTTTCTGGGTTTCTTGTAGCCTTCCACCCTGCGGCTCCTCCTTCCCCTGGGAGGAGCTGGATGCCTAGCTCATATATATAGGAGGTCTGTGGCTTCAGTTCCTTGCTTGGTCCTCTTGTGTTCACATGCTTCTAAGACTGCTGCTGCTTCTGGTTCCTGATCCTGGCTTCGTCTGACTACCCTGCTGGTTCCTGATCCTGGCTTCGTCTGACTACCCTGCTGGTTCCTGATCCTGGCTTCGTCTGACTACCCTGCTGGTTCCTGATCCTGGCTTCGTCTGACTACCCTGCTGGTTCCTGATCCTGGCTTCGTCTGACTACCCTTCTGGTTCCTGACCTCTGGCTTCGCAAAGACTCTGCTCGGTTTCACCATCCGTTTGGACTTTTGCTTTACAGCTTTATTTTCAATAAAGCCTTCTTATTTTCACTTATCTCTTGTTGTACGTCTGGTTCATGGTACCGTGACATTAGGACCAAGCCATGAATTCTGACGGTACAGGGCCATCCTCGCTACCCACGCTGGTTGCCAGACTTGATCAGCAGGATCACCTGTTGGGTCGGTTCGCTATGGCGTTGCAAACCCTGCTTGAACGCACGGCTCATTTCGCTCCCGTTGCCGATGGGTCGGTTGTCGCTCCTGGGCTCGCTCCTACTGCCGCTCCGCTAGGCGGGGCGTAGGCTTCTTATACCTGCCTCACCTGCTGCCACTCGTCGGTTCGAATGCTTTCGGATCGGCTCACACGTGAATCGTCACTTCCAGGCGCTGGACTGAGGAAGGCTGTAGCAGGTTCGCGTGGTCGCGTGCTCCGAGCTGTTTCACTACTGCATAGGTAGGCCGGGGAGGGGGCTGCTCTGGGCAGGCACGTATGTGCTCATGGTACTTGGCATCCTCCGCTATCCCCACGTGTCCGGCCGGCTCGCTGGTTTCATCCCTCGCCCTCCTCCCCCATCTCATACCCTGTAGTGCGTGCGCAGCGGTGCATTCAACTCTGGGACGCACTTCTCGTTCACTGCGTCCACCCCCCCACCAGTTCTGCCTCACAGGTTCTGCGTTCACCCCCTCAGTTCTGCCTCACCAACACCTCGCCGGTTCCCTAATGGTTTCACACTGCTTACCGGCTTCCCAGGCGTGGGGTCTCGGAGCAGCTGGGTCTGGCCGGCGGGCAGTAGCGCTCGCTAGTAGCGCGCACAAGGGGTGGGCGCCACCTGCCGGCCATTCCTGGCATTGCAGCCTATAAGTAGTGTCTTTATAGTTTCAGCAGGTGCTTTAAGGCAAAACTGAAAACTTGTCAATGCTTCTGAACATAGTGTAATTAAATGTCAAATGCTGTGTGGTAAAGCAATGTAATGATTATTCTATAGTGATTAATAAATAGCTACAGGTAATTACGTCCGTATACTGTACCGGTAAGGGGGAGAGCCTCTTGGCGACTTTGTCAGCTTATACTCTTGCATGCTTTGTTTAGTCGGTTTCTTTAGTTTCAGAGCGCAGGCGCTGTATATGGGTTGCGGGGTGGGGCTGTTAGGTCAGGGTAGGGGCGCCATAGCCTGCGTACGTTTTAGTTATCCGTATGTTGTTGTTTATTCAGGTCTGCAGTTCGGTCAGCTACTCAGCTGCTACACTGCAGTTATAGGTTGCTGAGATGGCCACAAGGTGAGTTTAAGGCGTGCCTCCTATGCTTAGGCACTCTTTAGTTCGTTTACGGTTTTGGGGGGCGGGTGCCGCCGCCTTTCCATGCACGCGGCCACGCAGCCCCACTTGTATTAATTCCAGATGGTGGAGCCTACTGTCGTGGCCTATTAAAAAAAACTAAAAACTGCAGGCATTAATCTGTCACGACTACAGACTCGTTATAAAGCCCTGCCACAACTGCAGGCATTAGTCTGTCACGACTACAGACTCGTTATAAAGCCCTGCCACGACTGCAGGAATTAGTCTGTCACGACTACAGACTCGTTATAAAGCCCTGCCACGACTGCAGGCGTTAGTCTGTCATGACTACAGACTCGATATGGGCTCCTGTCACGACTACAGGCATTAGTCTGTCACGACTACAGACTCGATATGGGCTCCTGTCACCACTACAGGCACTTGTCAGTGACGTCTACAGACTCGTATAAATTTCTGTCACTACTACAGACTTGTTTAGTCACGTTACGTCCATACACGCTGGTCTACCACGACTACAGATATTAGCCCGGTCACGACTACAGGCATATGTCCAATCACGTCCACAGACTCCTTGTGGGATCCTGTCACGGTAGCGCCCTCGTCTACGCCGGCAGGCGCAGCGTCGACGTTCAATCACGTCATCAGACTCGTGTTTACACGCTGTAACGACCATAGGCTCAGCGTGGTTATATCCTCCTCAACGGTTGTCTTCTTCCTGTGTCCGTAGTCCGGTCAGCTCGACAGACTTGGCAGGTCTTGTGTTTTACGACCGTGGGCGCCCTTGCTCTTAGGCACGGGTGCAGTGGGTTCTTTCGTTGGTCAGGTCTGGTGCGTTGCCGATGGGTCGGTTGTCGCTCCTGGGCTCGCTCCTACTGCCGCTCCGGTTGTTGCGCCAGAGTCTACCCAGACACCTGTTGTTGCGCCTGCGGTGTTTCGGGGTATGATCGGTTCTGCCCCTCTTCCACAGCGCTTTGGGGGAGAGCCAACCCAGTGCCGAGGTTTCCTTAACCAGGTGGGCATTTATTTCGAGTTGCTGCCACATGCCTTTCCTACTGAGAGATCAAAGGTGGGCTTCTTGATCTCGCTGCTCTCGGACAAGGCCTTGGCCTGGGCCAGCCCTTTATGGGAGAACAACAATCCGGTGGTTGCCGAGTTTTCCGGTTTTGTTGCTTCTCTTCGGAAGGTATTCGATGTGCCGGCTCGTGCTGCCTCTGCTGCGAAGCTCCTTATGTCCATCAGACAGGGTTCACGATCCGTAGCTGAATACGCCATTGAGTTTCGTACCCTGGCAGCAGAGGTGGGCTGGAATAATGAGGCTCTGGTCGCTGCTTTCTCTCATGGTCTCTCGGATGCCTTGAAGGATGAGGTTGCAGCTAAGGACCTACCAGTTGAGCTCGAGTCTCTTATTTCTTTCCTGATTTTGATTGACACCAGACTCAGGGAGAGACCTTCCTTTAAGGAGAACCTGTGGAGGTCTTCTAACAGATTGGTGCCTACGTTTGCTGTCCCACCCGTGCCTCCCTCTCCTCCCACGCCTCCTGGGGATGACTTGTCTGGGGGTGAACCCATGCAGCTGGGGTTTGCTCGCCTGTCCGAGGGGGAGAGGGCACTCCGGAGACGCGAGGGCCGATGCATGTACTGTGGTCTCGGTGGGCATTTTCGGTTGGCATGTCCGAACCGTCCGGGAAACGCTCGTACCCTGAGATCCTGTCGGGGGCAGATCTTGGGTGGAGTCTCCTCGTCCCCGGTTTCCCGTGTTGACAAACCACTGATCACTGTTGTCCTCTCCTGGGTCGGGGGCTCGGTGACGACCCAGGCGTTGGTGGACTCTGGTGCTGGTGGTTTGTTCATTGATAGTGTGTTCGCTGCCGCCAATTCCATTCCTCTGCAGGCTCGAGGTTCCCCACTGGCTCTTGAGGCAATAGACGGCAGACCCCTTCTGCCGCCACACGTGACTCATGAGACCCTTCCAGTGGGGATAGCCATTGGTGCCGTTCACAGAGAGTCGGTCTGCCTCCAGGTTATTTCGTCTCCACACTACTCGGTGGTCTTGGGGTACCCCTGGCTCCAGAAGCATAATCCGACTTTCGATTGGAGATCGGTCGAGATCCTCTCGTGGTCACCGCAGTGTGGGGCTAGTTGCATCCATGGGTCTGTCAAGTTGCTGTGTACTTCCTCGGACTCTCTGTTGCCTCCTGAATACGAGGAGTACCGGGATGTATTCGATAAGGTGCGCGCGGTTGCCCTACCTCCGCACCGCCCATACGATTGTGCCATAGAGTTACAATCTGGTGCCGTTCCTCCTCGTGGCAAAGTCTATCCACTGTCGGTAGCGGAGAATGAGGCCATGGAGGAGTACGTGAGGGAGGCGCTTTCACGCGGACACATTCGCAAATCTTCGTCCCCGGCAGGGGCTGGATTTTTCTTTGTGAAAAAGAAGGGCGGTGAGTTGAGGCCTTGCATCGATTACAGGGGTCTCAATCGCATCACGATCAAGAACGCTTACCCGATACCCTTGATTTCCGAGCTGTTCGATCGCCTTAAAGGGGCCACGGTCTTTACCAAACTCGACCTGAGGGCGGCATATAACCTGGTAAGGATCAAGGCGGGCGATGAGTGGAAGACCGCGTTTAACACCAGGACCGGTCATTACGAATCCTTGGTTATGCCCTTTGGGTTGTGCAATGCGCCCGCAGTCTTTCAGGAATTCATCAACGATGTTTTCCGTGACCTGTTGCAGCAGTGTGTGGTAGTCTATTTGGATGACATCTTGGTATATTCTGAATCCATGGAGGCCCACATTCTGGATGTCAGACGAGTGTTGCAACGGTTACGAGAGAACAAGCTGTTCGGTAAGCTTGAGAAATGCGAATTTCACCGATCCCAGGTAACCTTCTTAGGTTACATCATTTCCGCTGAGGGGTTCTCCATGGATCCTGAGAAGGTTTCGGCTGTCTTACAGTGGCCCCAGCCCAGTGGTCTTCGTTCCCTGCAGCGCTTTTTGGGCTTCGCCAATTATTATCGGAAGTTCATCAGGGACTTTTCCATGCTGGCCAAGCCTCTCACGGATCTGACCAGGAAGGGCAGTAATTCCCAGGTCTGGCCGCTCGAGGCCATCCGAGCTTTTGAGGCCCTAAAGTCCGCCTTTGTGTCGGCTCCGATTCTGTCGCATCCCAACCCTGGGTTGCCCTTTGTCCTCGAGGTGGACGCGTCTGAGACGGGAGTAGGCGCCCTTCTGTCTCAGCGTAGAACACCAGAGGGTCCTCTGCTTCCTTGTGGGTTTTACTCCCGGAAACTGTCTTCCGCGGAGTGCAACTATCAGATTGGTGACAGGGAGTTATTGGCCATCGTGCAGGCCCTTAAAGAATGGAGGCACTTGCTCGAGGGTTCGGTGGTTCCGGTTCTCATCCTGACGGACCACAAGAATCTGACCTACCTTTCTGAGGCCAAGAGATTGACACCACGTCAGGCCAGATGGGCTCTGTTCTTGTCACGTTTTAATTACGTGGTCTCCTACCTACCCGGTTCCAAGAACATCAGGGCGGATGCCTTATCACGGCAGTACTCCGAGCTGTCCAGGGAGGAGTCGATTCCGACTTCGGTCATACCTCCGAATCAGATCCTGGCCGCCATTCGCACCAGCCTGACCTCTCCCCTGGGTGAGCAGATTTTGGCGGCTCAATCTGGTGCTCCCTCTGGGAGACCCAACGGCAGATGTTTTGTGCCTGAGGAGTTGCGCACTCGGTTGTTGCGAACCTACCATAACTCCAAGACCGCGGGGCATCCTGGAAAGAATCAGCTGTCCTGGGCTGTTTCACGTCTGTTCTGGTGGCCTTCCCTACGTTCCGACATCGCCGCATATGTAGCGGCATGCTCCGTTTGTGCCCAGAGTAAGTCCCCTCGGCACCTTCCGTTGGGCCTTCTGCAACCCATAGCCACCGGGGAGCGCCCATGGTCACACCTGGGGATGGATTTCATTGTGGACCTCCCTGCATCCCGAGGCCATACGGTCATTCTCATGATTGTGGATCGGTTTTCCAAAATGTGCCACTGTGTTCCTCTCAAGAAGTTACCCTCTGCACAAGAGTTGGCCACGATTTTTGCCAGGGAGGTCTTCCGGTTGCACGGTTTGCCTAAGGAGATTGTGTCGGATCGGGGGAGTCAGTTTGTGTCCAGGTTCTGGCGCGCCTTTTGCTCCCAGTTGGGGATTCATCTCTCCTTCTCCTCGGTCTACCACCCTCAGTCCAATGGGGCCGCAGAACGATCCAATCAGGCCTTGGAGCAATTCCTTCGTTGCTATGTCTCCGATCACCAAGACAATTGGGTTGACCTCCTGTCTTGGGCTGAGTTTGCCAGGAACACGGCGGTGAACTCTTCCTCTGGGACGTCTCCCTTCATGGCCAATTATGGGTTCCAACCTGCCGTGTTACCGGAGGTATTCTCTCCCCAGGATATTCCGGCTGTGGAGGATCACCTTTCCGTCCTACGTGCTTCTTGGGTACAGATCCAGAAGTCCCTTGAGGTCTCTGCGCAGCGCCAGAGACTCCAGGCTGATCGCAGACGAGCGCCTGCTCCTTCCTACCAGGTCGGAGACCGTGTATGGTTGTCCACCCGCAACCTCAACCTTCGAGTGCCCACTCCCAAGCTGGCGCCTCGCTTTGTTGGTCCCTTCCGAGTGCTTCGCAGGGTAAACCCGGTAGCCTATGCCCTTGCGCTTCCTCCTGGCATGCGGATCTCCAACGTGTTTCATGTCTCCCTGTTGAAGCCACTGGTGTGTAATCGTTTCACTTCCTCGGTTCCTCGGCCTCGTCCGGTCCAAGTGGGCAATCGTGAGGAATATGAGGTGAGCAATATCCTGGACTCACGCCTGGTCCGCGGTCGGTTGCAGTTTTTGGTCCATTGGCGTGGTCATGGTCCAGAGGAGCGTTCCTGGGTTCCCTCCGCAGATGTCCATGCTCCTGCCTTGCTCCGAGCCTTCCACGCACGCTTCCCTCAGAAACCGTTTTGTGCTCCGCGGAGGAGGGGCCCTTGAGGGGGAGGTACTGTCATGGTCTTACCTGCTTGCTGCTCTCCTTCGTTTGACATGTGCTGGCGGCCATCTTGGTTTCTGGGTTTCTTGTAGCCTTCCACCCTGCGGCTCCTCCTTCCCCTGGGAGGAGCTGGATGCCTAGCTCATATATATAGGAGGTCTGTGGCTTCAGTTCCTTGCTTGGTCCTCTTGTGTTCACATGCTTCTAAGACTGCTGCTGCTTCTGGTTCCTGATCCTGGCTTCGTCTGACTACCCTGCTGGTTCCTGATCCTGGCTTCGTCTGACTACCCTGCTGGTTCCTGATCCTGGCTTCGTCTGACTACCCTGCTGGTTCCTGATCCTGCTTCGTCTGACTACCCTGCTGGTTCCTGATCCTGGCTTCGTCTGACTACCCTTCTGGTTCCTGACCTCTGGCTTCGCAAAGACTCTGCTCGGTTTCACCATCCGTTTGGACTTTTGCTTTACAGCTTTATTTTCAATAAAGCCTTCTTATTTTCACTTATCTCTTGTTGTACGTCTGGTTCATGGTTCCGTGACAGGAATGCAGCCTATTAGAAACCTACAGAGCTCCTCAATGTGTCAAGTCCTGTCTACTCGTCTGATGAACGAAGCTGGAAGCTGAGGGAGTCGGTGCAGGAATCCCAACAGTACATATTATACTTACTGTACAGATCATGAAAAATTAAGAATATTTTCCATTAAGATGTATAAAAACTGATCCATTGAAGCTTTATGACATTTACTTCAGAGTTCAGAGTGCACATCAGTGTGCAGGTCCATGTATTGAGCAGAGTTCTAGTGGACGCGCATGCTCATTCGCTGTCCCCACAGGCGGATCCTCATTCTTATTCCCAGTGTAGATCCTCTATTCACTGAACAACAGCATATGCAAATTGCTTCTACCTTGCTTGTCGGGGAAAGACCAAAGAGTGTGCAGTAGTCCTTCTGAGGGTTGACTTGTGAGCAAGACAGTACTATTTCTCTGTGATGCTCCAGACTCCACTGTGCAATTATTATCCAGGAACTTACTAGGGGTTATATTAATGACTGCAAGAAAGGGAAGGAGACTGATAAACTTACTGGAGACTATGTTCACGGTTGCCAGTGAGGGAAGAAGGCTGAATGGGAGCTTACTGGGGAATATATTTACAGCTGCCGGCAGGAGAAGGGAACTAACTGGGAATTTACTGAGGACAATTTTACAGCTGCCAAAGGGAGAAGGACACTGACTAGAAATTTACTATGGACTATATTTAAAGAGGACCTGTCATTGCATTCTAAAACCAATAGCTTATAATGTAGTCCAACTTCAGCAGATGCCAGTGCGCTATTTTTAAAAAAAATTGGCACCACGGTTGCGCCACAATGCCTTTTGTTCTGTTTAGGAACCTAATATGCTAATCGGTAGCAAAGGTACAGGGGAGAGGAGACCTCTGATCTCCTCAGTGGGCGTCTTCTTCTCCCTGTCTGTGACAATGTCCAATTTCTGCAGACCACTTCACAGCCAGGGAGAGGAAGAGCTGTTCTCGCAAGATTTTCCAAATGCCGAGAAAACAGCTTGTTTCCTCCATGATGGTCCGCAGCAAATGGACAGCATCACAGACAGGGAGAAGAAGATGCCCACTGAGGAAAGCAGAGGTCTCCTTCTCCCTGTACGTTTGCTACTGATAAGCATATTAGGTGAACAGAGTGAGGGGCAGAGCAACACAACGGAGGGGTCAATTAAAAAAAAAAATTGTGCGATGGCATCTGCTGAAAGCAAACTACAGTATAGGGTATTGATTTTAGAAAAAAAAAATCTGGTCTTCTTTAAAGTTGCCATAGGGGGGAGGAGACTAACTGGGGAACTTAATAGAGACTATATTTACAGCTACCAGAGGGAGATGGAGACTGACCGGCGACCGCTGGTGATGTGGAGCAGGTATAGTGAAAAGCCAGAGTGTCTGTAAGGGGTTTTGTGAGTTGCAGGCAGAAAACAGAGAAATAAGTCATTTGACACACAGTCCAGCAGCTCGACCATGATAGCACAAATTATATCCGTAGTGCTGAGGGGGACGCAGAAGTTGAAAAAGAAGAGATGAAAAAAGTGTATTTTGGGGTTGAAATAGTGCAAAGCAGTTTAATGTAGTGGTTACAGCCTTTTGGGATTTTGATGTGTGGATGAGCCTTTTTAAGGGCATCTGTCAGCAGTTTTGTACCTATGACACCGGCTGACCTGTTACATGTGCACTTTGCAGCTGAAGGCATCTGTGTTGGTCCCATGTTCATATGTGCCCGCATTGCTGAGAAAGATAAAGTTTTAATATATGCAAATGAGCCTCTAGTAGCAACAGGGGTGTTGCCATTACACCTAGAGGTTCTGCTCTCTCTGCTACTGCTGCACCTTCTGCACTTTAATTGACCAGGCCAGGGGTGATGATATCTACATTGCCTGGGCCTGTCAATCAAAATGGAGAGGGGGTGTGAAAGAGCAGAGCCTCTGGGTGTAATGGCAATGCCCCATTGAGGCTCATTAACATATATAAAAACTTCATTTTGCACAGTAATGCAGGCACATATTGACATGGGACCAACACAGATTAAGCAAAAATGCAACAGGTCAGCCAGTTTTATAGGTACAAAACTGCTGACAGGTGCCGTTTAATGGAATGAACAGATTTGGTGCTGCTACTTTAGTATTTGTCTGTTTGGCGATATACAATTCTATAATAAAGTATTAATGAAACTTCCCCGGTAAAAGTATGCCAGCCAATGATGTTGGGGAAGGTTGTGTTTGGCTTCCCCAAGTTCAATCTTTTGCCTTTTCTGTAATGGCTGATACATACGAACGTGCAGCTGTGAATTTTTTTTACTTTCTAATTTCCTCAGATTAAAAAAGTCTTAAAAGGAAAATGTCTTGCTAATGTTGACGAGGCGAAACAAAAAAAAAAATAGCAGAGAGAATAAAAGGCAATAACGATGAGTTTAACCCCTTCAGGACCCTGCCATTTTCACCTTCAGGACCAGACCATTTTTTGCAAACCTGACCAGTGTCACTTTATGTGCTGATAACTTTAAAACGCTTCTTCTTATCCAAGCCATTCTGAGATTGTTTTCTTGTCACATATTGTACTTCATGACAATGGTAAATTTGAGTCCAAATATTTCATTTTTATTTATAAAAAAAAATACCAAATTTACCAAAAATTTGGAAAAATTAGCAATTTTCTAAATTTCTATTTCTCTGCTTTTAAAACAGATAGTGATAACTCCTAAAATAGTTATTACTTTACATTCCCCATATGTCTACTTCATGTTTGGATCATTTTGAAAATTAAATTTTCTTTTTTTGGGACGTTAGAAGGCTTAGAAGTTCAGAAGCAAATCTTAAAATTTTTAAGAAAATTTCCAAAACCCACTTTTTCAGGACCAGTTCAGGTCTGAAGTCACTTTGTGGGGCTTACATAATAGAAACCACTCGTTAATGGCCCCATTTTAGAAACGACACCCCTCAAGGTATTCAAAACTGAGTTTTACAAACGTTGTTAACCCTTTTAATTAAAAAATTAAAGGAAAATGTAGATGAAATTTCAGAATTTCACTTTTTTGGCAGATTTTCCATTTTAACCCATTTTTTCCCGCTAACAAAGCAAGAGTTAACAGCCAAACAAAACTCAATATTTTTTACCCTGATTCTGTAGTTTACAGAAACACCCCATATGTGGTCATAAACTGCTGTACGGCACACGGCAGGGCACAGAAGGAAAGGAACGCCATATGGTTTTTGGAGGGCAGATTTCACTGGAATAATTTTAAGTTGCCATGTCACATTTGTAGAGCCCCTGATGCACCCCTAGAGTAGAAACTCCAAGAAAGTGACCCCATTTTGGAAATTAAGGGTTAAGGTGGCAGTTTTGTTGGTACTATTTTAGGGTACATATGATTTCTGGTTGCTCTATATTACACTTTTTGTGAGGCAAGGTAACAAAAAATTTCTGTTTTAACACTGTTTTTATTTTTAGTTTTTTACAATGCTCATCTGACAGGTTAGATTATGTACAATTTTTATAGAGCAGCTTTTTACGGATGCGACAATACCAAATATGACTTTTTTTGGTTGTTGTTTTAGTTTTACATAATAAAGAGTTTTTCCATATTCTGAAAGCCATAGTCTTTTTTATTTTTTGGGCGACTGTCTTATGTAGGGGCTCATTTTTTTCGGTATGAGATTACAGTTTGATTGGTACTATTTTAGGGTGCATATGACTTTTTGATCGCTTGGTATTACACTTTTTGTGATGTAAGGTGACAAAAAAAATCTTTTTTGACACAGTTTTATTTAATTTTTTTACGGTGTTCACCTGAGGGGTTAGGTCATGTGATATTTTAATAGACCTGGTTGTTATGGACATGGCAATACCTAATATGTCTACATTTTTATTTTTTCACTTTTAACACAATGAAAGCATTTTTGAAACAAATAAAATCATGTTTTAGTGTCTCCATATTCTGAGAGCCATATTTTTTTTAATTTTTTGCCCAATTGTTTTATGTAGGGGCTAATTTTTCTATTTTTTTTTTTTACAAAAATGTGTTTTATTTTGGGAACTTTTACTTTTTTTATCATGAAAACACTTTTTAAAAAATACTTTTTTTTAAACTTTTTATTTTTGTCCCATTCTTGGACTTCAAGTTATGGGTATGATCCCCTCTGCAATGCATTACAATACAACCTGTATTATGTAAATAATTTTGCCACCTTTTTCAATGATATATGGGGCTTTATTTTTGTTGATTTTATCTTAGCATTTTTTTGTTTTTATTTATTTATTTATTTTCATTTTTATAATAGCACAAAATGCAACTAAAATACATTTTTTTAAAAACTAATGTCAAGAAGCTGCGGTGTGGCATGTGGTGGTAGTTTATTTACTGAATACGTTTTGCCCCACATAAGGTCATACAACCTTTGGGAACATTTAACGTTTCTTTTTATTATTGCTGACTTCTCCAGATTTGGGTCTGCTGAGACCAGGGGCTTAGCTATAAGGCCCCCCGGGCAGAGGAATCAATCGCTACCAGGCCTAGGAACCTGAGGGGGCCTAAAGACCCTTGTGCCACTTAAGAAGACACCAGTATTATAGAAAGTGCATGCTGGTCAATTTACACCTCTGGCTGGAGGGAAGGGGTTAGGTCAAGAATTTGGCATGGGGGGTTGCCGTTTCAATTTTTGCCTTGGGCAGCACAAAGGCTATGTGCTTCCGTGCCCCTGGCCACAAAGCACTGAGGAAAGGGGGGCCAAAGCTGAACAGCTGGGACCCACACCTATACCAGCATCCGGCGATCACATAAACATTAGGACTGGAGCAGGAAGTGCCACAAGCCCCGGTGGATGGAAGTTGTAGTGGCTCTGTCTGGAACAGTCAATCACAGTGGCAATCCTCACACAGATGCTCCCTAAGGCGAGTGCAGTGATAGAAGGGCACATGCAACGGGCGCCTCCCCCCAGGGCCCAAGTATAAATCACAACCCAGGTGTAGGAATGCCGAGTGGTATAGTGCGGCCTCAGATGTCTCTTTATGTGTGTCACGGTGCTCCTACCTGGATACCGCTGGACCCCAGACTTCGGCTCCGAAGCAATATATAGGGGGAATAATTGAGGGATTTGAAAGAAAGACTGAGTCCAGACCTTGTATGTAGTTGAACAACAGCTTTACTTGAATAAACGTTCATTAGAAACAGTCTTCAAGCTTTGTCTTGGTCCCAGCAGGCTTTAGCATGAAACTGGCAGGCAAACTCCACTCAGGCTTAAATCGAATCTTTGCTTTCTTCTTGATGCTGCACTCTCTCTCTGTAGGCTGCCTGTAGGTTATGCCAGGGAACATTCCTCCTGGCTCCTAAAGCTTCAAGCTTGGGCCTCCATGGCCAGCAGAGCTTAAAGTGCTCTGGCTGGCGTAGGCACGTCCAGCAAAGACGTGCCCCTGCACATCTGTCTCCTAGCAGGGGGTAAGCTAGACTGACTAGAACATGTCCCCACCCTTCCTGCAGGAAGTGGGACTAGCCCACTTCTCCACAGAGGGGGGTTAGAATGGAATGGAGAGTTCCATTCTATCTAAGGATAGCACTGCCATTTACGCTGCCACCTGCTGGTGAACCAGGCATATTACATGTAATAAACAGTTACATAACAAGATTATGAATGCACATTGTGGAGGACCTGGAAAGACATACATAAAATGACATTATATTAGCCCATTAGAGATAGTAGCAGGGTGCAGTAGTGGTCACCCAACTCTGGGGTGTTACACACACCCTTTCTTCTCTCAGGGCATAACTTGATGTTGGGGCTCCTACCTGATGGTAGTTGGGGTGCCCTTGGTGTTGAGCGTTGTACAGGTGCAAGGCAGGAGGTATAGGTGCTGTGGCCGGCGAATGGTGCTGGAGTCAGTAACCAGGCCGATTGTAAAAAATAAACAAGTCTCTCCTTACCAATGTGCAGTATGGGAGTTGTAGTATATCCAACAACATCAAGGAACAGTTCCATGGCAAGTCACAGTGCAGTCTCTTCCCAATAGCTGTATACAGGGAGTGCAGAATTATTAGGCAAGTTGTATTTTTGAGGATTAATTTTATTATTGAACAACAACCATGTTCTCAATGAACCCAAAAAACTCATTAATATCAAAGCTGAATATTTTTGGAAGTAGTTTTTAGTTTGTTTTTAGTTTTAGCTATTTTAGGGGGATATCTGTGTGTGCAGGTGACTATTACTGTGCATAATTATTAGGCAACTTAACAAAAAACAAATATATACCCATTTCAATTATTTATTTTTACCAGTGAAACCAATATAACATCTCAACATTCACAAATATACATTTCTGACATTCAAAAACAAAACAAAAACAAATCAGTGACCAATATAGCCACCTTTCTTTGCAAGGACACTCAAAAGCCTGCCATCCATGGATTCTGTCAGTGTTTTGATCTGTTCACCATCAGCATTGCGTGCAGCAGCAACCACAGCCTCCCAGACACTGTTCAGAGAGGTGTACTGTTTTCCCTCCTTGTAAATCTCACATTTGATGATGGACCACAGGTTCTCAATGGGGTTCAGATCAGGTGAACAAGGAGGCCATGTCATTAGATTTTCTTCTTTTATACCCTTTCTTGCCAGCCACGCTGTGGAGTACTTGGACGCGTGTGATGGAGCATTGTCCTGCATGAAAATCATGTTTTTCTTGAAGGATGCAGACTTCTTCCTGTACCACTGCTTGAAGAAGGTGTCTTCCAGAAACTGGCAGTAGGACTGGGAGTTGAGCTTGACTCCATCCTCAACCCGAAAAGGCCCCACAAGCTCATCTTTGATGATTCCAGCCCAAACCAGTACTCCACCTCCACCTTGCTGGCGTCTGAGTCGGACTGGAGCTCTCTGCCCTTTACCAATCCAGCCACGGGCCCATCCATCTGGCCCATCAAGACTCACTCTCATTTCATCAGTCCATAAAACCTTAGAAAAATCAGTCTTGAGATATTTCTTGGCCCAGTCTTGACGTTTCAGCTTGTGTGTCTTGTTCAGTGGTGGTCGTCTTTCGGCCTTTCTTACCTTGGCCATGTCTCTGAGTATTGCACACCTTGTGCTTTTGGGCACTCCAGTGATGTTGCAGCTCTGAAATATGGCCAAACTGGTGGCAAGTGGCATCTTGGCAGCTGCACGCTTGACTTTTCTCAGTTCATGGGCAGTTATTTTGCGCCTTGGTTTTTCCACACGCTTCTTGCGACCCTGTTGACTATTTTGAATGAAACGCTTGATTATTCGATGACCACGCTTCAGAAGCTTTGCAATTTTAAGAGTGCTGCATCCCTCTGCAAGATATCTCACTATTTTTGACTTTTCTGAGCCTGTCAAGTCCTTCTTTTGACCCATTTTGCCAAAGGAAAGGAAGTTGCCTAATAATTATGCACACCTGATATAGGGTGTTGATGTCATTAGACCACACCCCTTCTCATTACAGAGATGCACATCACCTAATATGCTTAATTGGTAGTAGGCTTTCGAGCCTATACAGCTTGGAGTAAGACAACATGCATAAAGAGGATGATGTGGTCAAAATACTCATTTGCCTAATAATTCTGCACGCAGTGTATAGGCAAAATACAACAATATTGATAATAGAAGTAGTAGTCCATGAGCTCCTTCTAAATACTTTGCCACCTTTCCATGTTAATCACAGTCTGAAAAACTCTTAAAAACAGGTATTGCAGTACCACGACGGAGTGCAAATCCTATATTAGTGTGAAGCAGTCTATATCAGCCATAAACAGTGAATACCTTACTAACACACACAGCCTTGTGATCCTGGATATCTGTTAGTCATTCCCTTAGGGATTAACTCTCTCACAGGAATGATGTTTCTCCTAGAGAAATAGTCTCTTTCCTTGCCTCCAGCTTCACATAGGCTCATAGGCATCTGCTTCTCTCACAAGCAAAGCTCAGAACAAACCTGCATTTCCCCTGAACGGCAGGCAGAGCTAAACTGAAGTGGCTGATGCTATACTAACTAGAAAGCTCCTCCCTCAGAGGGAAAAGCCAGTTCCCTCTGCTGAACCAGGGAATAATTAACTAAACTGTCACCTATAGACGGCATTTGGGAATACATACAAAGCATAATACAAAGCATTAATAAGTTTAGTAATGAACAAATCAACACTTTGCAGGACCACAGTTCTGGGGTACTGCCAAACAGTGTCGGACTGGGGTACCTAGGGCCCACCAGTAAAATTTATTTTGGGTGCCCACCGTACGTATATATTCAAATATAATAAATAATCTAACAAGTTTTTTTATATGAACATAAGCTGTTTGAGGTGCTATACATTAAATATATGTATTTAGTGCAGTAAATATAATGTGTTATGGGCCACTTGTGCAGGGGGTGGGAGACTAGGGGCCCACCTTGCTCAGAGGCCCACCGGGGAATTCCCTTGTACCCCTGTGGGCCAGTCCGAGCCTGCTGCCAAACCATCGTTGAGTACTGTCTACACAGCGATAGAGAAGGGACAGTAAAAAATAGAATGTCCCTACCTTCTTTATGGGGAGCCCAGCTTTCACTGACAGTGGGTTCCCTGCTCCTGAAGCTGCACAATCTCCATGCAAGGACGTTCATTGTGGATTGCCCAGATTCATATACAACAGACAGTCCACAAGTCGTTAAAGGGGTATTCTCAACTGACACAATGGGTGCATATCGCTAGGATATACCCCACTGCTGGGACCCACACCTATATCCAGAACGGAGCAGGGCAGAGTGGTGGCTGGAGGACTCCACCAAGCGCTCTCCCCATAGAAGTGAATGGGAGTGCACTGCGCATGACCGGCCCCCGCTCCCATTCCCTTCTATGGCCCTGACGGAAATAGCCGAGCCAGTACTTGGCTATTCTCAGCGGCCCCGCAGAAATGAATGGAGGGCGGTTGCACACGCACAGTGCGCCCTCCACTGCTTTCAGGGCTCCGTTTAGGAGATGGGCGCGGCTCCCAACAAGGACTTATCCTAGCGGTATGCCCCAATGGTCTCAGATGAGAAAACCCCTTTAATGTATGACAAAAATAAACAAATATGAAAAAGTAGAAGAAAATCCTAAAAACACTTATTCACACAATGAATTCCACATTTCTAGAAAAAAAAGTGCTATGAAAATGTAATTGCGCCAAAGTAAGAACTAGAGTGACATTACATACGAGCCACAGTTGCCTCCTACAAGGCTCAAAGTGGAGCTAGATGAAAAAAAACTTGAAGGCTGAATCCAACGTCAAGAACATCTAAGAATCTGGAGCCAACTTTTCCTAGAAATACGTCTTTTTAGTTAGGTTGAAAGGTGTGAAGAGAAGGACTGCTGTAGCCCAGCTCCAGGCTCTACTCCCCTTGAAGTCTCTTCAAATTGGACCCTGCAAGGAAGAAAAGTGCATATCGTATGTATAAAGGTGCACCTAGCCCTTCTGCCAAATGAAAAAAGACATATCTGTCCTCCCACTTTTTAGTATTCATAAATCTCTATTTAAAAAAAAAATTACAGAAAAAAATGCCTTGTTTCGCAAAATTTGAGTCCATGATCAAAGTCTAGGGAAACAACATGCTTGCAGGACTTTTCATCTAGTCTTAACAGAATATGTGACAGAGTCCCCAAACGCAGCCTCCAATTCAGATGTGAACTTTAGGGCTCATGCACATGACCGTATGTATTTTGCGGACAGCAAAAAAAGCAATCCTCAAAAAATACGGATGACGTCCGTGTGCATTCCATATCTTGCGGTACGGAACAGCTGGCCCCTAATGGAACAGTCCTTTCCTTGTCCGTAATGCGGACAATAATAGGACATGTTCTAACCTTTTGTGGAACAGACATACGGAAACGGAATGCACACGGAGCAACTTCTGTTTTTTTTTGCGGACCCATTGAAATGAATGGTGCCACACACGGTCTGCAAAAAAAACAGAACAGACACGGAAAGAAAATACGTTCGTGTGCATGAGCCCCTACTTTGTTTTTTTCTCTACACAACATAGTGTCTCTCTTTCTGGCTCCGGAGGACCCAGCCCATGTGCGTAGCCCATTGACTTCGACCAGCATCTTGCAATGCTTCATAGCGCTATTTGGAAATTGAACACTTTTTGCCATTAAATGTTTCTCCAGAAATTACAGATGATTATGGGGTCCCAGCAGCAGAAGCTGCGGTCTGAATATTATCACTAATACTCAAATAACACAAAAAATATCAAAAATGTACAAAACAAAAGCCCCATTCATTGTGATTTTAAAAAAAAATTGTTGTTACCCGTTACCCAGCCTAAAAACAGGTCAGGTCTTTGAGGCCAAAAATAAGCTATCCATTAAGAGACGGCGGTACAATAAGACCTTTAGCCCCTCATTTACATGATTTTATACTCAACGCCAAATGTATTTTCTTTCTTTCTTGCCCTTTTAATATTTCCAGGAGTTATATGAGGCCATAATTCTCTATTTAACAACGTCTGTTCCTTTTTGCAGACTCCAGTCTATGCGACCTTCTGATTAGAAAATGTAAGTGAAAAGACAGCTTTATAAAGAACATAAATCGCTGCTATTAAACCGACATTTATAATTTCAGCTGTTTTTTTCCGTCCGATTTTTAGCATCACTGCCTTTTCTGGTTCTAAACAGCAAAACATCAGTTATTTTGTTTCCCTGAGTACAAATAGGTAAAAGGAAAAAAATAAAAATAAAGGAAAAATAGGTAGAAACAAATCTTTTATAGGTTAGCCACAAAATGAAGAGGACAATTGTGCAAATTGCTACAGCTGGTTATTGGCACAATGCTGCCACCTGCTGTTCACATGGCATAGCTATGAGATAGATAGATAGATAGATAGATAGATAGATAGATAGATAGATAGATAGATAGATAGATAGATAGATAGATAGATAGATAGATAGATATGTGATAGATAGATAGATATGAGATAGATAGATAGATAGATAGATAGATAGATAGATAGATAGATAGATAGATAGATAGATAGATATTAGATAGATAGATAGATAGATAGATAGATAGATATTAGATAGATAGATAGATAGATAGATAGATAGATATTAGATAGATAGATAGATAGATAGATAGATAGATAGATAGATAGATAGATAGATAGAAGAAAACAAATGGTATGGCCCATCTTAGCCCTGTAAAATGCATCTATAGAAGAGCTGGATAGGACTAAACATGGCTTAAAGGGTTTCTGTCACCCCATTAAACCGTTTTATTTTTTTTTCTTTACTAATATTCCCTATAGTGCGATCTCATGATACATAAGCAAATTAATCATTTTGGTTCAGTAGAATATGCTAATTACCTTGCTACCAGCAAGTAGGGCGGCTACTTGCTGGTAGCAGCCGCATCCTCCGATGGTAATGACGCCCCCTCGGCATGCTGATTGACAGGGCCAGGGAAGGGAATCGTTCTCTGCTGGCGCTGTTAGAATTTGAAATCTCGCGCCTGCGCCGTACCTGTCTTCAATCGGCGCAGGCGCACTGAGAGGCGGCCGCTCGCTCGACCGCTCCATCCTCAATGCGCCTGCGTCGATGACGTCATCAAGTACACCCGGAAGAGAAGACGCCGGCATCGCTGGAAGGAGGCGGAGAGTCTGGTGACGTCGCTGGATGCTCGAATCAGGTAAGTATGTACATAATAAGCATGCTGCCACAAAAACCACCAACGAAATGGGAAAAAATAATTTTATAAAAATGACAGTTATTAACACTATACCACCAACGATTATTAATAATAAATCTCTTCCGGGTGTCACCTAGAGACAGGCAGCCATGTACATGCAGTGATGTAGTTACTGTAATAACCACAATAAAACTCATTATTCCAACAGTGATCCTATTTAGTTATCACATGAATGTGTCCTGTGTGCTGATCCAGCACATGTATGTCATATAACAGCCCTGCTTACTGAATGTCAGGGGTTATATGACGAGAAGACGGTCAAGTGACTGATGCCATGTTTCAGCAAGGCCATGGGTACATTACACAGGGCTATACAATTTTACTGCATATAGGGGTCAACTGCCTAATGTAAGAAAGGTATTCATGCAGAATTTTAAATACACGTATATTAGAAAATTGTATGATTTCCAATTATATAAACAAAAATAAAAACCGGAATAACCCTTTAAGTTTCTTTCCTGCATTGATCAAAGAAATGCATGCAAGGAGAGGATGGAGCCGCTGTAACTGTAGAGCTGCACAGTTTTATCCATGATCGGGCAGAGCAATTCAGAAGTACTCTGCCTGATCTATAATGGGAGAGCTCACAGAGTTAGCATAGGAGAAGACTTTCCCTGAGCAGAAACAGTTTCTAAGCTGTGTGGGAATGCAGCCGCTCAGCTTAGAGGAGGCAGTGCTCAGGGCAAAATATTTTAAGCTCCTCTACATTACTTTATTTTGGTAGAAGGCATTTTTACCATCCAATATTTTTTATAGAGGGGAGATGTCTGTTTTAGTAACTACTTGCATTCTTCCCCATGTAATAATTCTGGAGCATTTTTTCAGTTCTATGTTGAGGCATTCCTCTATTATTTCTATTAGATGTTTTCTGAAATACATTGCTAACTGGGTGTTACAGACTGGAATCACTGATTCTACCAGTAGAGGCAGGGTGGTGGAGGCGCCAACCAGTAGAGGCAGGGTGGTGGAGGCGCCAACCAGTAGAGGCAGGGTGGTGGAGGCACCAACCAGTAAAGGCAGGGTGGTGGAGGCGCCAACCAGTAGAGGCAGGGTGGTGGAGGCACCAACCAGTGGAGGCAGGGTAGTGGAGACAGCAACCAGTAGAGGCAGGGTGGTGGAGGCGCCAACCAGTAGAGGCAGGGTGGTGGAGGCACCAACCAGTGGAGGCAGGGTAGTGGAGACAGCAACCAGTAGAGGCAGGGTGGTGGAGGCACCAACCAGTCGAGGCAGGGTGGTGGAGGTGCCAACCAGTGGAGGCATGGTGGTGGAGACACCAACCAGTAGAGGCAGGGTGGTGGAGGCGCCAACCAGTGGAGGCAGGGTGGTGGAGACAGCAACCAGTAGAGGCAGGGTGGTGGAGGCACCAACCAGTGGAGGCAGGGTGGTGGAGGTGCCAACCAGTGGAGGCATGGTGGTGGAGACACCAACCAGTAGAGGCAGGGTGGTGGAGGCACCAACCAGTAGAGGCAGGGTGGTGGGGGCACCAACCAGTAGAGGCAGGGTGGTGGAGGTGCCAACCAGTGGAGGCAGGGTGGTAGAGGCGCCAACCAGTTGTCACGGATGTAGTAGGGGAGAACACCAAAAGACAATCAAGAAGAAAGGGGAAAGACACTAGGCCTCACCGCTAGGGAAGGAAAAGGGTCACCACCTATAAAACCCTGCTACTCCAACCAGTAGAGGCAGGGTGGTGGAGGTGCCAACCAGTGGAGGCAGGGTGGTAGAGGCGCCAACCAGTTGTCACGGATGTAGTAGGGGAGAACACCAAAAGACAATCAAGAAGGAAGGGGAAAGACACTAGGCCTCACCGCTAGGGAAGGAAAAGGGTCACCACCTATAAAACCCTGCTTCTGGCCCTAACTCCTATCCATATGGACACCTCTCGATGGTAGCGATACCCATACACAGGAACCTAGAAAACCCTGGTGACCCTCAGATGCCCTAAAGATAATGACAGGGCAGAGACCACCCGTTCCTTCCCTGGTGAAGGAACTAGCGTCTCACTAAGGCCTAGTAAACAACCAGGGGGGGGATACAAAACACAACAAGCGGAACACTTAACATCAGAGGATGATGGATGAACAGGACTTCAACACGAACCACACTCCAGCTCTTCCAAGACCAAATGAAGCTATCCCAAGTAAGGAGTGATGGGAAAAGTCAGACTAAATAGGGCGAGGTAAAGGTCACATGATCCACACCTGAACAGGAGGTGTGGACATACCAGCAACACACAGACAAAGTCAAACCGAAAGAGGCTGTCAGATCACTAATGCGTAGATAATCTTTCAGACCTTCTGAGACCTGTCACAGATGTGACAGTACCCCCCCTTCTACGGGTGACCTCCGGGCACCCAGGACCGACCTTATCAGGATGACCTCTGTGGAATGCTCTCACCAGACGACTAGCATTAACATCGGTCGTTGGAACCCACATCCTCTCCTCTGGTCCGTAACCTCTCCAATGAACGAGATACTGGAGGGATCTCCGGAGAACTCGGGAGTCCACAATCCTGCTGATCTGAAACTCTAAATTGCCGTCCACCATGACAGGAGCGGGAGGCAAGGAGGACGGTTCAACAGGTTCGACACATTTCTTTAGCAACTATTTAGGAAATACGTTATGGATTTTCAATGCCTGAGGAAGTTCAAGATTGAAGGCTACAGGGTTAACAATGGCAGTGATCTTATATGGACCAATAAATCTTGGGCCCAACTTCCAAGAAGGTACCTTAAGTTTCTTGTTTCTTGTAGACAACCACACAGAATCACCCACTCTCAGGTCCGGACCATTCATACGTCTCTTTTCAGCCGCACGCTTATACCTGTTGCCCATCTTTTTCAGGTTATTTTGGATTTTCCGCCAAATAGAAGACAAAGAAGAGGAAAATCATTCCTTCTCAGGAATGCCGGAATTTTGAGCACCAGAAAATGTACCAAACTGTGGATGGAACCCATATGCCCCAAAAAACGGCGACTTATCAGTGGATTCCTGTCTACGGTTATTTATAGCAAACTCAGCTAACGACAAAAATGAAGACCACTCTTCCTGATTCTCTTAAACAAAACATCTCAAGTAAGTCTCCAGATTCTGATTAGTGCGCTCCGTCTGTCCGCTCGACTGAGGATGAAAAGCCGAAGAGATGAACAATTGTACACTCAGACGAGTACAGAACGCTTTCCAGAATCTGGAAACAAACTGAGTCCCTCTATCGGACACCACATCACAGGGAATGCCATGTAGTTTCACGATGTTGTCGACAAACACCTGTGCAAGAGTTTTAGCATTGGGTAGACTAGGTAATGCAATAAAGTGTGCCATTTTACTAAAACGATCTACAACCACCAGAATCACAGTTTTTCCCGAAGAATTTGGTAAATCCGTGCTAAAATCCATGGACAAATGGGTCCAAAATCTGGACGGGATGGGCAATGGAAGCAGAGATCCGGAAGGCCGAGTATGTGTCACCTTAGCATGTGCGCAGGTACCACAGGCTGACACAGTCCTCAACACACTTACGCAACCCCGGCCACCAAAATCTGCGAGAGATGAAATCGACAGGGTGCCCAGCAAGCACCGTACAGTGATGTTCCTCAAACACCTTGTGACGTAATTCAGAGGGAACAAACAACTTTCCCTGAGGACAAGAGTCTGGAGCATCCTCCTGTGCCTCCAACACCCTGGCCTCAAGATCAGGATAAAGAGCGGATATGACTACCCCTTCAGATAAAATGGGACTAGGGTCATTAGACTCACCCCCCCCCCCCCCTCCCCAGGAAAGCTATGCGACAAAGCGTCCGCCTTGACGTTCTTAACCCCAGGGCGGTAAGTGACGATGAAGTTAAATCTGGTGAAAAACAATGAGCATCTGGCCTGCCTTGGGTTCAGTCGCTTAGCCCACTCCAAGTAGGCCAGATTCTTGTGATCCGTAATTACCGTAATAGGGTGAATTGCTCCTTCCAACCAATGCCGCCATTCCTCGAACGCCAACTTAATGGCCAGCAATTCCCTATTCCCCACAATTTCTCCTACCCCTACCTCGGACGCGTCAACCTCAACAATAAATGGCTGAGTCATGTCCGCTTGCATCAGAATAGGGGCCGAAGCAAAATATTCTTTAACAGCAGAAAAGGCCTGTAATGCCGCATCAGACCAGACAGAAATATCCGCACCCTTCCTAGTCATGTCTGTTAAAGGTTTAACCACCGATGAATAGTTCAAGATAAATTTACGGTAGTAGTTGGTAAACCCCAAAAACCGCATAAGCGCTTTCAGATTTTCAGGTCGATCCCAGTCCAACACGGCACAGACCTACTCGGGATCCATACGAAAACCTGAGGATGAGAGCAGGTAACCCAGAAATTGCACTTCCTGTACAGCAAATACACACTTTTCCATCTTAGCATACAACTTATTCTCTCTTAGGATCTGTAACACCTGTCTCACATGATCCTGATGAGTCTCCATATTAGGCAAATAAATTAGTATGTTATCAAGGTATACAACGACAAAGCTTCCCACCAGATGATGAAAGATATCATTGACAAAGTGTTGAAAAACCGCAGGAGCGTTGGTTAACCTAAAGGGCATGACCAGATTTTCAAAATGACCCTCAGGGGTATTAAATGCGGTCTTCCACTCATCCCCCTTCTTGATCCTTACCAGATTATATGCCCCCCTCAGATCCAACTTAGAGAACACCTTGGCACTGACAATCTGACTAAACAAATCCGGAATCAAAGGAAGAGGGAAAGGATCACGGACGGTAATACGATTGAGCTCACGGAAGTCCAGGCATGGTCTCAGGGTACCATCTTTTTTCTTTACAAAGAAAAACCCAGCAGCCACTGGGGACTTGGATGGTCTAATATGTCCCTTTGCCAAACTCTCGGTAATATACTCTCGCATGGCCTTTCTTTCGGGTTCCGAAAGATTATACAACCGAGATTTGGGCAATTTAGCTCCGGGAATAAGATTGACGGGACAGTCATACTCCCGGTGCGGAAGGCAACTCTTGATTACTACTCTCAGAGAAAACATCAGAAAATTCTGAAATGAACGAGGGTACAGTTTTAGTGGTCAGCATAGAGAATGATGCGTTAAGACAGTTGTCCATGCACAAATCTCTCCAATCAAGAATCTGTCTCGCTTGCCAATCGATGTTAGGGTAATGTTTGCTTAACCATGGTAAACCCAACACCAACGGAGCAGGCAGACCCTCCAATACATAACAGGAGATAGATTCCTGATGCAAATCACCCACTCATAAATGAATGTCATTCACTACCTGCGACAGGCATTTTTGGGTTAGAGGTGCTGAGTCAATTGCAAAGACAGAAATACTTGTCTAATGCATTAGTAGTCAACCCATGAATGCGTACAAACTCTCCATCAATCATGTTAACTCCTGCCCCACTGTCGATAAATGCTTCGATTTTCACCGTTTTGGACTGTAACGCCACCTCGGCAGACAGGAGAAAATGGGTACTACCAGTAAAAGACAAAAGTAGGTTTTCTTGATCCCCATCCACACTACCAATAGTAATTTGAGGATTAAAAGTTTTTTCTTTTTTCTTTACACCTTGATGCTGCAAGTACGGACAAATATTCACAAAATGTCCCTTCTTGCCACAATAAAAGCAGACTCCTTTCACATGACCCAAGCTTTTGACAGGAGTAGCTCCTCCTAACTGCATAGGCTCATCACAAGGCGCAACTACCAGTGTCTCTCCACCATAGGTATCAAAGGAAGCAGTACCCTTATTGGACAGTACGTCCTGAAGGTGAGGACCCCTACATCTGTAACATCCCAGAGTTATGTTACAAAACTCTTTTACCCCGCTACAACTTGTGTATTTATACTGTCATCTAATGTGATTTTATCTAATTTTCTCACATTATAAGCCCTGTTACATGAATATTGCTGTAATTTCCATGTTCACCAGCAGGTGGCAGCAATGTTTAGCAGGGACTTAGTTCAGTTTAGTATTTCTAGACTGGAATAGTACATTCCAGTTTAGCTCCCCCCTCTGTGAGTTGGTGTGGAATGTTCCCACATCCTGCCTCATGGGTGGGGAAGGAAGTTCAGTTAGTGTGCCAGCAACCCCGGCTAGGGGAAGGCTGTGCGTGTAGGAGCTTCCAGTTCTAGGGATCCAAGCCAGAATCTTGTCTCGGAAGAGACATTGATCATCCTCCCCAGCCTGAGCCCTTCAGCCTCAGCTGGTAGAAGTAAGCAGCCACCTCCAGTATTCCAGGAAGAAGCATACCCTGTGAGCACAACTGTGAGTACCGTCCAGAGACCAGGAGAAGCCAAATTCCTCCTCAGCTAGTCAGTCCTCAAGATAGCAGAAGATAGTAAGCACCGAAGATATTAATTCCTGCCACATTACAGAGCCACAAGCAGGCGACTTATCCTGCAAAAGAGCTCCAGGCACATGATAGAGCAGAAGCCAGATTCTTGCCACACATTGACAATACCTGCTGGGACTTCAGACTAATGCTGTATCTCGCATGGATGAAAGCTGCATATAGTAAAGACAAGTTTGAACTTTATTCAAAGTCTGGATCTCAATTATTGCTGCAATTGGCGTCACAAACAAAACTTTAAACTATCATTTACACCTGACCCAGCCATTGCATATTATTGGCGTCAGAGTGCATACCCCAGTCCGGCTCTATTGCAGATCTCTCCCTCAGGCGTCTATCTAGACGTACAGCAAGCTGCCTCCAATGACACAGGATTTTCCTGAAAAGCCAACGTGTCCTGCAGTCTCTCAGAGAGACCCTGACAGAATTGGCTATGGAGAGCAGATCGTTCCACTCAGTATCGGTAGCCCATCTCCTAAATTCAGAGCAATAGGTCTCCGCGGAACGTTCTCCCTGCCGCAAACTCCTTAACTTGTTCTCGGCCTGAGAGATCCGATCCGGGTCATCGTAGATAAGACCCAAGGCTCTAAAGAATTCATCTACCGACCGGAGGGACGGTGATCCGGTCGGCAGAGAAAAAGCCCAAGATTGGGCGTCCTCTTTAAGCAATGAAATAATCGTACCCACACGTTGACACTCATCCCCAGAAGAGTATGGACGCAGCTTAAAGTATAATTTACATGACTCCCTGAACCGGATGAAATTGTCACTACCCACGAAAAACCTGTCCGGGAGAGCCACCTTCGGTTCAGGACAGGCCTGGGACCCACCACCGGAACCAGCAACCTGTAAACTCTGAATCTGCAAGACAGTTGCGCGGAGGTCTGCTACCTCCAAAGTCAGATTCTGCAGCTGTTCGACCAGTGCAGACATAGTATCCATAGCTGCACAGATCAGAACAAAAATGGCGGTATTGGCTTGGGATAATGTCATGGATGTAGTAGGTGAGAACACCAAAAGACAATCAAGAAGGAAGGGCAGGGTGGTAGATGCGCCAACCAGTAGAAGCAGAGTGGTGGAGGCGCCAACCAGTGGATGCAGGGTGGTGGGGAGAAAATGGCTCTTTTGGCCATGTTCTCATCCTACCTACAGGTAAACTAGATACATGGAAGAAAATCATGTAATAATTCAGTAATTAAAATGTCGTTGTTTACGTGGATTCAGCACAGAACAATAAATGACATAATTTGTGCTTTAAAATACTGCAACAATGGAGCACTATAAACAAACAGCAGCATAAAGCGGCTGCCAGGAAGTGCACCTTGGAGATCGATTCAAGGAAGGAGAAATTACACCCAAAAATTCACAGTTAAACGTTTATAACAACATGTTGGTCCTTATGCCCAAAATGCCTCATTTTATTCAGATTTTAGTAACTGCACTTAAAGCGACTGCTCAGCCAGGAGCTCAGACATGACATGTAAGTCAGTACCTACCTGATATTTATTCTCCTTAGGGGATGTTCACACGTCGGATTTTGAAAACATGATGAAAAAAATATATATATTTCAGTGCATTTTTAATTTTTTTTCTAAGCATTTTTTGACACGTCTTTATAACCAATGGGTGTGCATTTTAATACAAAGCTGCATTTTCAGCTTGAGGTTTTTAATGCGGATATATCGCCAAAAAAGGCATGGGAAACGCGCAAAAAACGCATGGACTTACATGAAGCTGTTTTTTAATGCTTCTTATTCATTTCAATGGGAGATTCAGTAGGGATTCTGCCCCAAGATAGGGCATGCTGCTTGTTTTTTCCACGTGGAAAGTGCTGCTCCCCATTGAAATAAAGAGGCTGTTTTGAGGCATTTTTTGGAGCTGATTTTGAGGAAGAAATGCTCAGCCTCCTTTCACACGAGCGAGTATTCCGCGCGGGTGCAATGCGTGATGCGAACGCATTGCACCCGCACTGAATCTGGTCCCATTAACCCTTTCATGACCAAGGGTCATTGATGCCCTAGTGTCCAGGTCAAAATTTACAAATCTGACATGCGTCACTTTATGTGGTAATAGCTTTGGAACACTTTTACTTATCCAAGCCATTCTGAGATTGTTTTCTCGTGACACATTGTTCTTCATGATAGTCATATATTTGAGTCAATATATTTCACCTTTATTTCTGAAAAAATCCAAAATGTACCCAAAATCTTGAAAAATTCTAAATTTTCCAAATTTCTATTTCTCTGCTTCTAAAACAGAAAGTGATACCTAATAAAATATTTATTACTTAACATTCCCCATATGTCTACTTTATGTTGGCATCATTTTGGAAATGTCATTTTATTTTTTTAGGACGTTAGAAGGCTTAGAAGTTTAGAAGCAATTCTTAAAATTTTTAAGGACCAGTTCAGGTCTGAAGTCACTTTGTGGGGCCTACATAGTGGATACCCCCATAAATGACCCCATTGTAGAAACTACACCCCTCAAGTTACTCAAAACTGATTTTACAAACTTTGTTAACCCTTTAGGTGTTCCACAAGAATTAAAGGAAAATGGAGATGAAATTTCTAAATTTCACTTTTTTGGCAGATTTTCCATTTTATTGCATTTTTTTCTTTAACACATTGAGGGTTAACAGCCAAACAAAACTCAATATTTATTACCCTGATTCCGCGGTTTACAGAAACACCCCACATGTGGTCGTAAACTGCTGTACGGGCACACGGCAGGGCGCAGAAGGAAAGGAATGCCATACGGTTTTTGGAAGGCAGATTTTGCTGGATTGGTTTTCTGAACGCCATATGTTTTTT
Organism: Bufo bufo; assembly: GCF_905171765.1. Taxonomy (NCBI): domain Eukaryota; kingdom Metazoa; phylum Chordata; class Amphibia; order Anura; family Bufonidae; genus Bufo; species Bufo bufo. Next base: position 32,499,601 of record NC_053394.1, on the reverse strand, counting down.
ATTTTTGTGCCGATCGTCTTGTGCAGGGGCTCGTTTTTTGCAGAAAGTGTTGAGGTTTTAATTGGTACCATTTTTGGGTACATAGGATTTTTTGATCATTCATTATTACACTTTATGGGGCAAGGTGACCAAAAAATTGGCTGTTTTGGAACAGCTTTCATTTATTTATTTTTACAGCGTTCATCTGAGGAGTTAGGTCATGTGATTGTTTTATAGAGAAGATCGTTACGGACGTGGCAATACCTAATATGTATACTTTTTCTTATTTATTTAAGTTTTACACAATAATAGCATTTCTGAAACCAAAAAAATGATGTTTTAGTGTCTCCATAGTCTGAGAGCCATAGCTTTTATATTTTTTGGGCGATTGTCTTAAATAGGGTATCATTTTTTGCGGGATGATTGGTACTATTTTGGGGGTCATAAGCCTTTTTGATCACTTGCTGTTGCACTTTTTGTGATGTAAGGTGACAAAAATAGATTTTTTGGCACATTTTTTTTTTTTTCTAATGGTGTTTATCGGACGGGGTCTATCATGTTATATATTTATAGAGACGGTCGTTACGGACGCGGTGACACCTAATATGTGCATTTTATTTTATTTTTTCATTTTTTTTATAGGAAAAGGCAATTTCTTTTTTTAATTTACATTTTAATTTATTATATTCTTCATTTTTATTATTTTCACTTTCTTTTTTTATCAAGTCCCTCTTGGATCATGAAGATCCAGTGGGGCTGATGGCTGTACTATACTTTGCAATGCTCTTGCATTGCAAAGTATAATACTATTAGATGCCCTGTAGGTGGCAGCACTGGACGCCTTTGCCATGGCAACCGGACGCCTTTGCAAAGCGTCCGGTTGCCATGGCAACCATCGGGCGCTGCCATCACAGCGCTGCAGCCTCGATGGTTGAGAGAGGGAGCTCCCTCCCTCTATTAACCCCATGGATGCCGGCATTACTAGACTGTATGCTGTCTGTGACAGCAGCAGTGCAGGGGCAGAAGCTTTAATCCAAGCGCTTTGCAGCGCTTGGATTAAAGAGCTGGTTTGACGTTTATAGACGTGATAGCTGCACGGGGCATGTGCAAATATCACGTATATAAACGGATTGCAGTCGGGAAGGGGTTAATTTCAATGGGTCTGTGTACATGAGCGTTGTTTTTCACGCATCACTTGTGCGTTGCATGAAAATCGCATCATGTTCTATATTCTGCGTTTTTCATGCAGCCCTGGCCCCATAGAAGTGAATGAAATCGCATCGCATCCACAAGCAAATGCGGATGCGATGCGTTTTTTCATGGATGGTTGCTTAAAGATGTTGTTTGTAAACATTCAGTTTTCTATCACGCGCGTGAAAAATGCATCAATGCACATTTTCACCGCGCAGATTCAACAGGCAATATATGAGTATTTTTTCCCACGTGAACATGCCCTTAGTGCTCGCTTCTTGGCTTTTTGGCTCAGCTCCATAAAGGCAGAGCCTACCGGTAGGAGGAGGTAGTCTGGGACATATTATTTGCTTGAGTAATGTGCCTGGGTGCCACCATAGACTTTGCAGAGAGCTTTCTTAACAGCTGCTACATTCAAACTTCTCTTCTCAAAGTCTGGTGCCTGGGTGAATGGGTCATCAAGGTCCAATTTAGAAATCGATGTGGGTTTCGGGGATTGGACCTCCACTGGTCTACCATTTATTTTCCATCCAGTGGATAGGTTATAAATGTTTCAGGTTGGAATGCCCCTTTATTATTCTAAGACTAGAATTTTTATCAGTTGCTTTTTGCAATTTCTTAAAGTAGCCTGTTAATAAGGTGCTCGAAATGCAATCATCGTGATGTTATTGGGACCAGCCCAGTTTTTGCAGGCTCACTTCAATGGCCAAAATAATTTAATTGTATGGAGGCCCCAGAAATGGCTGATGGTGGCAGCCTTGTCTTAATTTTTAGTGCAATATACACTCACCTAAAGAATTATTAGGAACACCATACTAATACGGTGTTGGACTCCCTTTTGCCTTCAGAACTGCCTTAATTCTACGTTGCATTGATTCAACAAGGTGCTGATAGCATTCTTTAGAAATGTTGGCCCATATTGATAGGATAGCATCTTGCAGTTGATGGAGATTTGAGGGATGCACATCCAGGGCACGAAGCTCCCGTTCCACCACATCCCAAAGATGCTCTATTGGGTTGAGATCTGGTGACTGTGGGGGCCATTTTAGTACAGTGAACTCATTGTCATGTTCAAGAAACCAATTTGAAATGATTCGAGCTTTGTGACATGGTGCATTATCCTGCTGGAAGTAGCCATCAGAGGATGGATACATGTTCTCATTCTGTTTACGCCAAATTCGGACTCTACCATTTGAATGTCTCAACAGAAATCGAGACTCATCAGACCAGACAACATTTTTCCAGTCTTCAACAGTCCAATTTTGGTTAGCTCGTGCAAATTGTAGCCTCTTTTTCCTATTTGTAGTGGAGATGAGTGGTACCCGGTGGGGTCTTCTGCTGTTGTAGCCCATCCGCCTCAAGGTTGTGCGTGTTGTGGCTTCACAAATGCTTTGCTGCATACCTCGGTTGTAACGAGTGGTTATTTCAGTCAACGTTGCTCTTCTATCAGCTTGAATCAGTCGGCCCATTCTCCTCTGACCTCTAGCATCCACAAGGCATTTTTGCCCACAGGACTGCCGCATACTGGATGTTTTTCCCTTTTCACACCATTCTTTGTAAACCCTAGAAATGGTTGTGCGTGAAAATCCCAGTAACTGAGCAGATTGTGAAATACTCAGACCGGCCCGTCTGGCACCAACAACCATGCCACGCTCAAAATGGCTTAAATCACCTTTCTTTCCCATTCTGACATTCAGTTTGGAGTTCAGGAGATTGTCTTGACCAGGACCACCCCCCTAAATGCATTGAAGCAACTGCCATGTGATTGGTTGACTAGATAATTGCATTAATGAGAAATAGAACAGGTGTTCCTAATAATTCTTTAGGTGAGTGTATATGGAGTTGGAAGCAGCACCTGCCTAGCAGGAAAGTGTAGGGGGCTATAGAACATATACGAACTACTGCGATTGCAAAATACGATATTCAGGATACATATTATTGCTGTAGAGCTCGGGACTTAGAGGGGTTGTCTGGAAAAATAAAAAATAAATAATACTATACTCAACCCTTTCTCCGGTGCTGCTCTGGACCTCTTGCCACTGCTCGTTTACAAACTGCAGCAGTGATGCGTGTACGTGTGGTGTACGGCACATAACCACTGCAGCCAATCACTGTCTTCTGTGGTCTACCGATGAGGACAGTGATTGGCTGCAGTGGTCACATGCAGTACACCTGCATGTCACAGCCCCCCTAATATGAGCATCGGAGTATTTCATGCTCCAATGCTCTCCCTTGCCCTGCGCTGTATCGCGCAGGGCAAGGGCTTTTTTGTTTATGTTTTTACACTGCTAGGCGGAGTCGGCTCTGATGGGCAGGATTTAGCACTGCCCTAGCCGTTTTACAGGCTAGGGCAGCGCTAAAGCCTGCCCAGTAGTGCTGGTGACGTCACAGGGCTCACTGCTAGGCGGAAGCCTCCGCCTAGCAGCAGTCCCTATGGAGAGCCCGGTACGTCACCAGATCTCCATAAAAAGCCTGAATCGCACAGAAAAAAGGAGCAATTCTCATAACAGGGGGACAGTCTGAGTGAAACTGTGGGTATGTCCGGGTTCATCTCTGAACCCGGACAACCCCTTTAAAGGCTTCTGTTTTGCATTGTCCTGAAATTCCGTTATAGTCCATTATAACTCTGTTATAACGGGACCTATAACGGAATTCCGTAATGCCAATGTGAATCTGCACTTAGTGAATACCCAGAAAACCAGCAAGAAACTAGAAAAGTTGAAAATTCGAAGCATAAAGGCCGAGTGTATTTTGGAGGAGGATTTTTTCCTGGTCTGTCTCCAGCATCCTCAATAACACAGTGAATATGTCAGGAATTTACAATCTTCTCAAACAGACTCCTTGTATCATTGCCAAATATCCATATATAGATGCCGAGCCACACCCTGCCAGAAGAGAGCGAAGAAAGGAGCATTTGTGGGAAGGCTTTGTGCACAGTCCTAGGGATGACATCTATATTTAGGCAGAAGTGCTTTCAGATGCTGGAGAGCTGGAATTAGCGGGCAGAGAATGACAGTTACATCCGCATACAAGCTCCTTGTTTATATGGAAATCAAATGATTAATATGTATAGGGGTACAGCCACACGGTCAGGTTTCCTGATGCAGTTTTTCAAGCCAAACTCAGGAGTGGATCATAAAAGTAGAGAAGTATAAAGGATGGATGCAACCTTCTCTTCTGGTTTTAGCTTCTAAAGCACCATCCGAAAACCTGACCGTGTGGGCGTACCATTACATTCATGCACTTTCTACTATGTCCACATTTGGAGGCATTGGCTGAAATATTAAAGGTTCATGCACAAGACCGTATGTATTTCGCGGTCCGCAAAACATGGATCCGTAAAAAAAATAATAATAATAATAGATGACATCCATGTGACGTCCGTTTGTGCAGATCCATTGTAACAATGCCTGTCCTTGTCCGCAAAACACACAAAAATAAGACATGTTCTATTTTTTGCGGAACAGACTTGCGGACATATGGACATGGAATGCACACGGAGTAATTTCTGTTTTTTTGCACTCCCATTGAAATGAATGGTTCCATATAGGGCTGCAAAAAAGAAACGGAACGGACACAGGCAAAAAATACGTTTGTGTGCATGAGCCCTAAGTGTAATATCGTCTGTTCCATAATATATTGTAAGTAGCTGAATTTGTTCAGGTTGCAGAGAGGAGAGATCAGAATAGAGAAGTATGACCACGATGAAGCCTTCTTCATCAGCCTTTCGATGTGCATTTGATATTACTATTCATTAAAATGACCTTTTTTCTTTTTTTTTTGCCCCCTTATTGAACTATTTTATGGTTTCTCTTCTGCAGTATATTCTTTTTTTGTGTGTTGTCAAGGCCTATTTCGTCGAGAAATTTAGTATAGGCATTGCATTTCCATTTATTCATAGCATTAAAGCCATTCCAAGTACACAACCGTTTAAGGGGGGTTTCTTATCACAGACAACCCCTTTATTTGAGATTAGCAGACAGCTAACACATAGCTGACTCGAGTGTGACAGAGCGTGCTGTTTGTGCGGGTCAGGATCTCTTCAATCTGCCTCACAGAAGGGATCCCAAGTGGAGGACCCCACCCTATGACAACCAGCAGAGGGTGCCAGATCCTTGATCAGGACAGCCAGAAGAAATTCAGCTCAAACAGGAAGTGGGCAGAGAATACTGCTCCAGTGTGTGCACATGTGTGCAGAGACCAGATATGTAACTCAGTCACAGTCAGAGATCAGGTACCAGGGCAGTCAAATGAGATTCAAATCCACAGAAGAAGAAGTCAAAGACAACCCCTTTAATTTGAGAATTGCTTCAGACGGTAAACACATGTCTGGCTTGAGTCTTCCAGAGTCTGCCACTTGTGCTGGTCAACATCTCTCCACTCTGGTTCATCAAGGGTATCCCAGTGCAGGACCCCATCCTATGATGTCCATATGTCCTAATAGGGAATATGGACGGGGTTGTCCTAAAGAGAACATTGCTTGAGACAGAAAGAGCCCATTGCTTGTGCTGATCAGCGTCTTTATTTGGCTTATTAAGGGGGTCTCAAGTGGAGCACCCCACCCTATGACATCCAGCAGATGGTGTCAAATCCTTCATCAGGACACCCAGGAAAAGAGATGCAGCCCGAACAGGAAATGGGCAAAGAATACTGTTCCAGTATGTACACATATGTGCAGAGACCGGATGTGTAGCCTAGTCTCAGCCAGAGCCCATGTACCAGAGCAGCCAGAGTGGAGAATCAAAGCTCTGGGAGATGAGGTCACAGACAACCCCCTTAATTTGAAATCTTCTGCAGACAGTAAACACATGTCTGGTTTGAGTCTTCCAGAGTCTGTGACTTGTGCTGGTCAACATCTCTAGCTCATCAAGAGGATCCCAGTGGAGGACCCCACCCAATGATGTCCATATGTCCTAATAGGGCATATGGACAGGGGCTGTCTTAAAATAAAAACATCACTTTAAGGCATTCAAAACTGTACAGTGTGAGGTCTCTAAAGAATTAAAGACAAAACTATCATTGACTCACGACATCATAGCCACGACACAACTGTAGAAGTAAAGCTGTAATAAAGTAGTAAGCACAAAGTCTTACTTTTCCATTTATAAAGACAAAAAGTTGAACCATCTCATTGTGAAATAGAGTAGATTTTGGGTAAATGACTGGTGAGAAAGGTCAGCTTGGCCTCCTACAATTACAATTGCTTGCTGGTAGGTATATATGGGGTCATTTATTAAGACCAGTGTTTTAATAACCCTGTGCTGGCGCTTGATGCGCCTAAGTTATGTAGAGGAGGTGGCTGTATATATGCTCCCTTGCTGGCATAGATTTTGATAATTTTCTACGCATAAAACAGGATGACCCACCCCATTCCACGCCCCCTATTTTAGAACTGGCATTGATGGGGAAAAATTTGCACATTCAGCCGCAAATCCCCTTTGCGGTCGAATCTGCAAAAGATATATGCCAAACATAGGCATATCTCTTTTCATAAATTACCCCGATATTCCGGATGTTTTTCATATGTTAGTAGAACGAAACATAACTAAGAAACAAGGAGATGAGTTTAAAACCAGAGCGGTGTTTACAATGATATTACAGACAATTAATGGCCTGTCCTAAAGCGGTGGCTTCATTTGCCGCCCTAGCACGATCACTCGGTGTATTAATTCAGTTTCTGACAGGGCAGTCTTTCACTTCTGAAATACGAGTGTAGATGGATATAACCCCATTTACCTGAACAGATTTAACTTAATAAGTCCTAGAAACTCAATTTTCATTATGATAACTGAGAAGGTTGTGCAGTGTCCCAGGGCAGGGGGTACTCACAAAGTTGCAATGGCCCGGTCCAGCGCCTGGGGTATCCCTCGCCCCTTAGGAGGTTTCTACGAACTATGTCCCTCTTATAGAGCAAGTAAACGTGACGCCAGCTGCGGTTAAGCAGCGGAAGCTCAAGGCTCCCTTTATAGATGATAATGTTGGTACCCAGGGGTAGGATTGCCAGAGTGGTGCAGGGTGGCCTACAATCTCTGTAGATGTTATATACACGTGTCACGGTGTTACTACCTGGATATCCATGGATCTCAGACATGATGTGGTCCGAAGCAGTGCAAAAAGGGTAGCTGAACTTGGATGATGAGTAAATAGAATAAATGGAGTCCAGACTTTGTAGTACTGTTGAACAGTTGCTTTTACTTAGCATAAATTGGTAATCCAAACAGCTTCCAAACTATATCTTGGTCATCAGCAGGTATTGGCTTAACTTTGGCAGGCAAATACTTCTCTGCAACAATCTCAGCTGTGCTATGCGGTAGCTCTCTCAGCTCTGCTATACTTGGCTGGATAAGTAGGAAACTCTTCCTCTTCTGCTGGAACTTAAGTTAGCTGTAGTCTGTCTCTTACTTATAATCCTAGGAAATTCTTGTCCTGGCAGTGAGTACCTCAAGCTACGGCTCAGCTTGGCTGAAGGCAATGCAAGCCCATGAGGGTAACACAACAAGAAAAGGAGTGCATAACACACCACTATAGAATGGTAAAAAAATCAAATTTTATTAATATATCATTAAAATATAGATATGGACAACAATGTATGTCAAAAAAATAAAAAAGCAGGGACAAAACACAGTCATGCACCACCCTGCTAGCCGCCCTATCCCAATGTAAAAATGAGTATATCCCTGATGATCAGTACGTAATGGAATGATATCCTGTAGGAAGGTGATCAATCAGGGCAAGGTTATACAATGGACAAATACAAGCGTGCCCCCTATACTATATAGCAACACTACTAAGGCCCAGAACAAAAAGTCAACCGACCAAGAGGTGCATGAAATAGTGGGGTACCATACCAGTATAAGGAGGGGCTGGTGCCAGGGCGGAGGTGCTCCTCGACGCGCGTTTCGCGTATAGTATCGCTTCCTCAGGAGGAGTTCCCATGAGGGGACAAACAACCATGTAGGCCTCTGTGCCTCGCAGAGCAGACAGTGCTCTGCTAGCCAGCACACAACCTCTCCCTAAGGAGGGTGGACTAGACATGACCTGTCCCCACGGAGAGGAAGGCTAAACCGCAACTAACTTCTCCCTAACACTGAACTACTCCCTCGCCAGAGAGGGCTGGAAGGAACCAGAAGGTTCCTCTCGAGAGAAACTATCTTTGCCAATTGCTGCCGCCATCTGCTGGTGAACCAGGTAATTACACTTGAACATAACAGTTTCAGGAATAAATAGGCACATTATTAGGCAATCACATAAAATACATTAGATGTTATACATTAGCACATAGGAGATGGTAGCAAGGTGTCAAAAAGAAGTGGTAATGGCACTCCGGAACATTACAAATTGTTTGCTGTTTAATGTTTGTCATGTTATTTTATACCATTTTATGCTCTGTATAACCAGTATGGTTATGGATAGAAGTGACTGAGTTAACAACTCTGACACAGCCCCTACAGGAAGTTTGGTTGTGGATCCTGGATACGCCCCCTGCTGAGTCTAGAGAGTTCCAGCAAGTAGAGGAAGAGTGAGGAGCAGCTCCATCTACTCCATTCCTCATAAGACTGGGCAACAGAGGATCACCAGTCTCTACATGATCTACAGAAGGATAGAAAGACAAGAAGGTTAAGAATACTGCATGGCCAAGCATTGAAGTCAGTATGGTATCCTGCTGCCTAAGCTATTCAGACTTTACTGCCGTGAAGGGAACATAGTTAAGACAAACTCCACAGTTGGACACGGCCTGGCCTTGAAAAACCTGTACGCCTCATTTGCGAATTACAGGCAGAATTGTAAGGAGACTTGAGACTGATAATGAAGGAAGAGGGCCATCTCCCACCCTTCCCTAAATCCATACATTGTTATCTGGGAAGTATTGCACTGTGTACAGTTGGAACTGTGTTTTTGCTATTGATGTACTACAACTCCCATTTTGCACTTCAGTAAAGAGAGACATTTATTCTGCTACATCTGGCCTGGTTACTGACTCCTGTACCATACGTCAGCCATTGCACTCTAAATTCCCTGTCTTGCACCCATACAAACACTTAACATCACGTGCAAATCACTACCATCAGCACGAGCCCCATGATTAAGTGTGACCCCAGGGGCAGAAAGTGTACCCCCTTCATTCATCGCATGGCTTTAGGAGGCCACTGCAGTTGGACCTTAGCCAGTCTAACATGAGCAGCAGACTATTTACATTGGAGATGTGGGTCTAATACACCAGGGACACTAGGAAAACGATAGGCCTGCCATTTTGCTTTATTGAAATTAATTCAGTGGTTGCAGTTGTGACATTCCATAGTTAGTGATTGGCTGAATAGTTATTTCCTGTGTGACAAAAAAGACCAGAAAGTAGAGACCGGTTGGGTACTGGGGAAGAATTGGAACAGAAGTGGTGGGGGAACATTAAACATTTTTCAGTCCATGTCTGCCAGCATCTCCTCTCTCAGCTGAATTTGCTGGCTCATACGTGAAACTTGAGCTGACCTTGTTATCAACGGGACAGAAGGAATGACTAAGGCTGGAAAGCAGAAGTCAAGTGGTGCTCCGAGAGTCTAGGCTTGCCCCTCGGTGCTCTAAGCAGCTCACCTATATAAAAATAATATTTTCTCTAAAATGACAAATCTAGCTACGAGACTGTAATCGTGCTCAGAATGATCAACCCTACCTGGTTTACTAAGGTTGATCATTCTGACAGATTGTCACGTGCCGGAGGCCCAAGGCAGACCTCTGGGACGTCATGCAAACAGGACACAGGCAAAACAGACCAAGGACCCACAGAGAACTTTATTACGTTTAATAAAAGCACATGACAGTAAGCAGGTTAGGCAATAGTGGTAGAACTACCACAGAACCAAGTGCATCGGCAGACCAGAGGCAAAACCCAAAGACCGGAGAGCCAGTGAGCCCCGTTCTTCACAGAGCCCCTGGTGGTGGGGATGAACTGGGCCGAGGGCTCACTAGTCGCACCTCCAGGAAGGTCCCGGTACACTTGGACCCTACCTGCAGAGAACCAGGCTGGTGAAACCACCAGTGGAAAGACAACAAAACTGGAACCCAAGCAAACACAGGACATGGAACAAACAACAAGACGAACGGGAACCAGCACAGAAGCAGATGCCTGGACCCCAAGCGGAATGGAAGCACGGCGGTCTCAGGCAGAGCTGCACACAGACTAGAGATTCTCCCTCCGGAGAACCCAGGGGCCCTCTCACGAAGGCAGGACAAACACAGGATTGAAACAGAAGCAGAAAGGAACTACAGGCAGACAGGAACAGACAAGGATCAGAAGCAGTAGGCACTGCCAGGACATAGGACAGGATCAGTGCAGTTTAGCACTGCCAGGCTATCAGACGCAGTTAGAGCACTGCTAGGCTAGACATGGGACAGACAAGGATCCAGACAGAGAACAGGTACCTCCTGGACCTGCTGCCTCGTGTGCCTATCCTCCTCAAGAGGTAGCGACCTGGTGTCTATTCCCACCATCAGGGGTACTGTGAAGATCCAGGGGTTCGCTTAGACAACGTCCTTAGAGGAGGTAGGACACGTGGCACAGTGGGTTCACACCCGCTGGTTCGTGACATAGATGTTGTTCAAAGCTGTACCAGCCACCACTGGAGAACACAGGAGAGTCACATTGTCAGGATGTTGACAAAGCACAAGAAGGAGGCAGAGCTTCGAAATCAAAAGTGATGCAATTTATACTAGATGTGACTAAATACATTTAATCACTTTTGATTTGCTATTTAGAAATATTGCTTACATCGTGTACTTTGTGGATTTCTTTGCATGGGTAAGATCGACCAAGCCTATCAGGATGTGAGCACCTGAGCTCTATTATATGTACACGGGAGTGCTGCCCATTCTGCTTTTTTGCATTGTCAGGACAGTCATCTCCAGAAAAGGGCACCTGGTGCATTGTTCTGAAGTTGACCACAGATCAATCAAGAGTGATTGCCAAGGTACAGAGACTAAGCAAGCATTATATCATCCTGATTGCCGCTGTAGGCCATATAAAGTCTGTTCTATGCATATATACAAGTTAGGTAATTAATGATCAGCTGTTTGAGAAGGCACCGGCGTTTGCAGTTGCACCGCAAACTTCACTCAGTTCACCAAGTACAGCACCATACATTGGATAGCAGCTGTGTTTGGTATTGCAGCTCAGCTCACTTCACTGGGGCTGTGCTGCGCCAAGGCCATGTGACCGATGAATTTGACATCATATGGCCTAGGCTAAGCTGCCAGAAGGCCGCGGCTCTACTGCAAGCGCTGGTGCCTTCTCAAACAGCTGATCGGCAGGGGGTCCTGGGTGTTGGACCCCCACCGATCAGATACTGATGACCTAACCAGAGGACAGGTCGTTACTATAGTATAAAAGTCTTGGAAAAAGTCTCAGAATAAAGACCAGTTGTATGGTCTTAGGATTTCATGGATTTCAGAGATCGTTTAAACAAAGCATATCATAACTACTGTATTTATTTATTTTTGCCTTTTGCATTTTGTGTGATAGTCTGGATTTAAAGGGGTTGCCCGGGCTTTTTCTTTTGATGACCTATCCTTAGTATAGAAAACCAATAATATGTAGAGCAGCACTCCTGTACCTTCCAGACTCCTTTAGACATGCAACAGACAATCCTAAAGCACCAGATCCACGGCGCTTCACAAGTAGATATTCCAAATAGAAGATGATGGCAGGATTTTAGTCCAAAGATCCTTTATTCAGCAATTAGTCCATAAGAACATGTACAAAAAGTACCATCAGCAAGAAAATGTTGGAAAAGCCTGTAGCCAAGCACTTCGTCGACTGTGGCCACTCGATTAACCAACTTAGATTTAGGGTATGTGACTCTGTGGGGGTACTGAGAAGAGGAGGTGATATGGAAGCAATTTTGAGGAAGAAAGAATTAAAATGGATCTTCAATTTGAGATCGCTGCAACCCTATGGACTAAATATTTCATTTAAATGGGTTCTGCAATTTGTTTAAACTGATTATCTATCCTCTGGATAGATCATCAGCATCTGATCGGCGGGGGTCCGACATCCGGGACCCCTGCCGATCAGCTGTTTGAGAAGGCAGCGGCGCTTCAGCATCGCCACAGCCTTCTCACTGTTTACCGCAGGCCAGTGACGTCACGACTAGTATCAACTGGCCTGGGTGGGGCTAAGCTCTGTTGACTTGAATGGAGCTTAGCCCCGCCCAGGCCATTGATACTAGTCGTGATGTCACTGGGCCTGCGGTAAACAGTGAGAAGGCCGCGGCACTACTGGAGCGCAGCTGCCTTCTCAAACAGCTGATCAGCAGGAGTCCCGGATATCGGACCCCCGCCGATCAAATGCTGGTGATCTATCCAGAGGATAGATCATCAGTTTAAACAAACTGCAGAACCCCTTTAATGTAAGTGGTGTTGAATAATATATCCGTCAGTGTATATTATATAGGTATATAGTATGAATATTGTTTTTAAATGGATTTTAATATTTTCCCATTTATTTAGTGTAGATTTGGTGGAGAGTATTCGGCGTTGAACCCTAACCATGCATGAAGCTCCACAGTTGGAAGATCTGTAAATGTCCATATTGTTTTTCTCTATGGATGAGTATTCCTCCCATTAATGTACTCTATATGTGATGGACGTCTCTATTGAAACTCTATTTTTCCTCCCATTAATGTGTTTTATATGTGATGGACGTCTCCATTGAGACTTTATTTTTGCGAAAGCATAATGTTGATGTCAGTCCCCATGGTGACGTTCGGTCATATGACTAAGGGCGGAATAAATCGTGCCTTACGATCATGTAATTACAGAGTGAGCACATGACGTGATGACACCATGGGTAGGCGTGGTTATGGGCCTGCTATTGTCGCGGTATAGATGAATGTGCAGGAGAGGATGCACACTATGATTGCATAGAGGGAGGAGTGGTTGGACGATCATGTGATCGGGTTCTGATCACATGACTCGAAATAGGGAAGATATAATTATATCAGGCAAACTTTTCACGCATGCGCATTGGACATAGTCGTGTATGCTCATGCAGATTGGACATAGTTACATTGCGCACTCTTTTTTCGCACATGCGCATTGGACACAATGAGACACCAAGCTGATGGACGATGCATGAGGTGAGGAGCCCATCACTGAATGCCCCCCAGATGGTAATGAGTAATATATTAATTATATTAAGTAGATGTGGTGTTTGTACATTGGTGGTTTTTCAAGCCTGGGTTGGGCAATGGAAATTCATGAAATAATATTGGTTTGCTCATTTTATGGGTGGTATTAGATGCCCTATAAATATTCTGGAATAACACTTCATACTAGGCTTGACAAATACTAGGTATTAGGCGAAACGTTGCTGCTTTTTATGCACCTTTTTGTACAACTTGCACAGTAAAGAGCGCATTAGAGCAGCGGAGCGCCAGCATATTGTAACGGTCACGTCTACACACACACAGGGGGAAGGATAGTGACCACTGCGCTCCACCCTCACCCCTGGCCCTGCCTACTTGCCTCACGAGTCCTGATGACAGGGGACAACTGGACGACAGTCCCTTACTTAGGATATGTGCAGGGAAAACAGACAAGACAAAATACGGAACGTGAACGGACCGGGTCAGAACCAAGAGAGCTACGCAGTACAAAGGGTTAAGCAAAGAATGGTCAGGAGAAGCCAGGGTCAAATACCAGGAGAGTAGAGAAGTACCAGAGGAGTCCGCAAAGAGTAGTCAGGTGGGAGCCGAGGTCAGAATACCAGGAGGGATGCGCAGTACAGGAGGAGCAGGCAAAGGATTGTCAGGGAACAAGATCAGGTGAGTATTCAGTAGTCCAACAAATAGCCAGGAACCTAGAATTAACAGGCAACCTGTGGCCAGCAGGCTGCCTGTATTTATAGTGGGGTCTGAGGGTCATGTGATGTGGCCAGCGTCACATGACCGACAGACAGACAAGTCGAGCACCGAGTGATCAGCTCAGCGCTCAAGGCAGACCTAGGAGCAGAGAGCCTCCAAGCTAGCAAAGCCACCCTGGGAACGAGGCCAAACACAGATCCTCGCTGCCGAAGCTAAGCAGCAGGTCTGCGGCTGATGGGAGACCGAGTGCGCCTTTGGCGCCCCGTGACACATATACCGCCATGCAGCAACTATTCCCTGAGTGAGCAAGCAAAGACACCTCAGCGGAGCTACCATAGAGGCCATAGAACGTGCGCATTAGTCAAACTGCATTTGACTCTTAAAGTGGCAGAACGACAAAGAGAAAGAGCACCAACCCTCCTGCTATCCCTAGAGAGAGAAGAGACGCATGGTGGGAGGCCAAACTCCAGAGCTAGAGTGCCCTCACCGCTATCCACATAGAGACCATGTACTGCAGCCAGCTAGTTTCCTGCCACTAGGCCCAAGGTCTTTAGCAACATATCCAAGCCAGCGCATCGCAAGTCAGCACAAAGAATCTCAAGTCAGTACAGAACATTGCAAGCAGCGTATCCAAGCCAGCACATCGCAAGCATCGCAAGTCTGCACAGAGCATCGCAAGTCTGCAACACATCAAGAAAAGACAAGTCTCCTTTAAGACAGACATTTGTTCCAGCAACCTTCAGATCACAGTATCCTGCTCTTCAGAAAAAGGTCAGAGCTTTCCTTTTATTAGTTATCATTGCATATAGGCTTTGGCATAAAGATACATTTTTGTGTTCAGATAAAGACTTTAAAGTAAAACAAAGGACAGTTTGTATTACACGGACTCTATTGCATTTAAAGTGAAAGTCATTTATTGCCTGCATTTATCGCTGTTACATTTAAAGTGAAAGTCATTTATTTCTGCATTTGTCAATATTGCATTTAAAGTGAAAGGACTTTTAATATTCATATTGATTGTCAGTATTGCATTTAAAGTAAAATGTCTGAGCCTAGTATTGCCATGCCACTGTTAGAGGATACAAAGATGGATAGAGTAGAAGATGAAGAGCAAGGGAACCTGGCTGAGGTAGAAGAGTCTGATGCAACATTTTTCTTGCCTCAAACAAATATAGCCCAAGCAGATGAACTAAGACGTTCATCACGTGACAGAAAACTGACCTCAAAGATGCTGGAAAATTTGGAGCAAGAGGCAGCATTAAAGGAGAAAAAGTTTGCCCGGATGTATGATAGGTGGAAATCATACATTAAAGACATTCGTAGAAAGCTAAAGCAAAAAAGTATAAAAGGGAACTTGAGTGATATGGTAGAGGCGGTAGAAGAATCTGAATCGGAGCTTATGGCAGAATATGTCAACCTATGGTCGTTTACGACACCTTTCCAGGATATTGTAAGGAACATGGACACATGTACTGCGGTCACTAAAGATTTAGTAAAGCTCATGAGAGAACTATCATCTGCAGCAAACTATGATGAAGTTAAAGAAAGAAGTAGAATGAATGAGCTTTTTATGAGAGACTATGCTAGGTCCTTAGGGGGAACCACAATCTCAAGTGGAACATCCTTCGCTAGCAGAAGTGCCACCCACATATCAGAGTCCTCAAATACGTCAGCCAAAAGAAAGGAATTAGCTGAACAACTTGCTGTCAAGAAAGCAGAAATTAAGATGGAAGCTTCCATCGAGGCGCAGCGTCAACTGATGGCTGAAAAACAAGCTGAAAAGGATGCACAACGCCATCAGATGGAAGCTGAAATGGATTCACAACGCCATCAGATGGAAGCTGAAATGGAGGCACAGCGCCATCTTATGGAATCTGAAATGGAGGCACAGCGCCAACAGATGAAAAGTCTGGAAAGGCAAAAAGAAGTTAAGATCATAGAAGCCACACTCAGAGTACACGAAGAGGATATGAATCAGAGTAGTCATAGGTTCAAATCTGTTCTAAGTGAAGAAGCAGACTCCTACTTTCCTACTTACGCCCATTAGAATGGAAGGGAATCTCCAGCATTTAGTGAGAGAATAAGTTATTATCCTTCCATCCCTGCTCAGAAAAACAAAGAGAGGCCTAGTCCAGTGTTAGGAAAAAGATGTGTGAATTTACCCTCTATCTCTACCGTAAAAGATGAAGAAAAGGACTCACCTAATTCAGAACTAAGGAAGAAAATAGAACCGGATGATTCTATTCCTAGATGCAACGGCAATGCTCAGGAGAATGTTACAAACATTGTCCCAGCAAGACCACAGAGAACAGTCCTAGCTAGACTTCCCGTTCCGGAACCTACTGTAGAGGTCTAGAGAATCTACAGAATCTGCAATCAAACTAGTGAAAGAAAGCCAAGGGTTATGCGCAAGAGGAAATCTGCGCCTTCACAATTTCATCTAAAACAACAGAGAGGTACTGGAATCAGTGACTCTGAACGTGCAGCAACAATGAAGAATGTAGATCTCAATTATGATCATCTTCCAGTCCAGAACGTACTTGGATTGGGATAGAATGTAGAGAACGACAAGTTCTTCTTTGAAGTATCTATTGAAGAGAAAGTTGCAACTAGACGAACCATTCTTTCCGCAGTGGCTTCTATATTTGATCCATTGGGATTCTTGGCCCCAGTAATCCTCAGAGCCAAAGAAATACTGCAAGAATTATGCAGACAGAAGTTGGGATGGGATGAGCCCATACCTGAAAATTTGAGGCCAAGGTGGGAGAGTTGGATTAGAGACTTGCAAAACTTGAGAGAAGTTTGAATACCCAGATGTTTTGTACCTCATGATTTCAGAAAGTAGAAGAAAATATAAATTTATCACTTTTCAGATGCCAGTAGTTATGGTTATGGTTAGTGCTCCTACATCAGAGTAATAGGAGAAGAAAAGATACACTGTGCCCTGGTTATGGGGAAGGACAGAGTTGCACCTACCAGTATTCAGACAGTACCAAGACTTAAACTGACAGCTGTAGTTTCAGCATCAGTAAGCAAGTTTCTGAGAGAAGAATTGGAATTGGAAATAGATGAACAATATTTTTGGACAGACTCACAAGTTGTCCTAGGATACATAAACAAAGAAGCTCGAAGATTCCATATCTTTGTCTCCAACAGAGTTGAGAAAGTTCGGGAAATAACAAATCCGGAACATTGGCATCACATTGACACAAAGCATAACCCAGCAAATCATGCTTCAAGAGGCCTGTATGTAACAGAATTGAAAAATTCTAATTGGTTCACAGGTCCAGAGTTCATTTGGGAAAAATAAATCACACCCAGTAAAGATTACACAGAATTGTCTATGGGTGATCCAGAAGTAAAAGTTGTACAAACATTGAGCACTGCTGCCAAGTGTCAAGATGACATACTTGAAAGACTAGCCAGATGTTTCAAATGCAATAAAGTCATAAACGTAGTAGCTCGAATTCAACGTTTGGCAAAGAGAATCAGAAAGAAGGAATCATTGAATGTAGAAGAAAGACTGAAAGCTGAAGAAACAGTCATAAGACTCATTCAACAGAGATTCTACAGTGAAGAGTTGAAGAGACTTAGTCAAAAACCTAAAAGGCTTCCAAACAACCACCCATTGTACAAGCTTAATCTTGTTCTGCAGGATGGTATACTGATGGTGGGAGGTAGACTGGAAAATGCATCGTTACCTAGCAGAGTAAAGCATCCAGCAATTCTACCCAAAAACTCTACCTTCACAAGATTGATTATTGATCACTACCACAACATATCCTTGCATCAAGGAAGAAGCTTTACCCAAAGCTGTTTTGTGGATTGTGAAAGGAAGCAAAGTTATAGCAAAGTATATAAGTAAATATGTAGTCTGCAGAAAGGCACGTAGACCTACCAAAGAGCAAAGAAGAGCAGATTTACCGGCAGATCGTGTAAACCCATCACCACCATTTCTTTATAGCGGAATGGATTGTTTTTGCCCATTCATCACCAAACAGAATCGCAAGGAGTACAAGAAATATGGACTAATATTTACATGGCTAAGCTCCAGAGCAATTCACTTTGAAATGTTAGAAGATATGTCAACTGACGCATTCATCAACGCCTTAAGATGTTTCATAGCCATTAGAGGTACCGTCAGAGAGCTTAGATCTGACCAAGGATCTAATTTTGTCGGAGCAAAGAATGAATTGAAGAAAGCTCTAAAAGAGATCGATAAAGAAAAAGTAACTGAGTATTTTTTAGAGAAACAGTGTGATTTTCATATGAATGCTCCACATGCAAGCCATACAGGAGGAGTTTGGGAAAGACAAATCAGAACTGTGAGAAATGTGTTAAGTTCAGTGTTCAAAAAGAACACCGGAAGAATAGATGATGCTTCACTTAGGACCCTATTCTATGAAGAAATGTCTATTGTTAACAGTCGTCCACTTACAGTTAATAACATCAACGATCCAACAAGTTTGGACCCTTTAACTCCCAAACATCTACTTCACCTTAAGTCGGATTACATACAGCCATCGCCTGGCAAGTTCACCAAAGAGGATTTATATGCTAAAAGGAGATGGAGAAGAGTTTAATATCTATCAGAACAGTTTTGAAATAGATGTAGGAAAGAGTACTTAGCCAATCTTATGCTAAGAAGTAAATGGCAAACACCCAGAAGAAATGTCCAAGTTGGTGATTAGTGTTAGTGAAAGAAGAAGATTTACCTAGACGTCAATGGAAATGGAAAGTTCTAGAAGTTCAAAAGGATAAAGACAAACTAGTAAGAAGAGTGTTGTTACAAATAGACTCAAAACTTGACAAAAAAGGAAAACGTCTCACTACTCCACTCAAGTTGGAACATCCTATACAGAAGTTAGTTGTTCTACTTGAGAGTGATAAAAGACACTTGGAAGGTGAGAACCTGATGGAAAATTCCTCAAATTCATGTTCAAGTCCTACCACTGAGAACATAGAATTATAGGTAATTTTGGTGGGAGTGTAGCTGACCAGCTAAGACCTGTCCTAGGTTGCTAGTATAGCTTATATGTGTATACAGCTAGACCTGTCATTAACCTTAATACAGTTACTATGTTTATGTGTTAAAGACAAAAGCAGAGTTATTTAATGTGACATCATGTTTTGGATGTCATATAACTTATACAGTAGTTTGTGTTGACAGAAGCAGAAAATGATAATATGCCTTTAAGATTTATTTTGTAATATAAGGTAAGCTCAGTGACACAGCAGAAACAACAGAATGCATAGTGTTAATCTGTTGTTGCGGGGCAGAAATCTAGACCAATCACAGCCAGCTTCTCACATAGCAAGAGTTTTCACCAATCACAGCCAGCCTCACACACAGCCTGTCTGGGAATTCCCCTGGCAGGAGCTGCTAGAATCATTATTCACCAGAGAAAGGAGCTGAAGAGACATTCACTCCACTGAGAGCTGTGTTTTTATGGGAACAAGAGGCCAAAATAGGTGTTTAGAACAGTTATATAATGTTCATACTGTTAATATAGTGATTAGAACTGTATACTTAACCAGTTATATGTGTGTTTACTTACAGTTCCACCAATTGCAAACTACAAATTGCAAGCTACAGTTGCGAACTGTGAACTACTTAACAAACCATACAAATTGCAACCATACAAGATCATACTCAACCAATCTGCAAATAGTTACTGCATACTGCAAACTGCAAACCAAGTTTAGCCAGTAGAACTGTTAAATCTCAGATATACCTCTCAGAGATATCATAAAGTGCTTAAATAACTTAAAGTGACAGTACAGATACTGAAGAGAGAAATATATCCACCATTTTATGTTGAATGACAAGACTGAACAGTTGAACCACCATCTTATGCATACCGCCATTTTGTGATATCTTTTCAACACGTGTTTTGTACATGGACTATCTGCTGCGGAGGCGGCAGTGTTATATATGAAGAAAAGTTAAAGTTAATAAAGAAGTTATTTGAAGCATTTGGTGTGCTCTTTAAACATACTGTTTCCATAAAACGGCGTTAGAGGAATTACAGAGTAATAGACAGTCTGGTTAGACTAAAAGTCAGAGATATCAAAATTCTTCTAATGCCACAGTGCAAAAGGCACTTCATAGTGCTGCGCCTGGTCCTCGACTGCTAATTTGGTAGCACAAGAAGAACTTACACAATATTAGGCATATTTCAGTTGTTAAATAACTAATACATAATATGGTACAGAAATTAAATTGATAAGGCCGTGGAAATGATCCGTCCCATACGTTCCTATGGCAATCACAGTCCCTATTAGGTCAGATTGTTTTCAAAGCCACAGCTAGCGGAACAATCGCGCTCCACACGAGCAGCGCGTTCATTTCCTCATCTCATAAATTACGGATGGCTTTTCTTTCATACATTAAAAATCCATTTTCTTCAAGTCCATCTCACACAGAGAAAGTCACAAGGGAGGGAGTGTTACTGGAGAGAATGTGAAGGTAGCCGTCCAAGTCTGCTGCACTCCATTAAACACCAACCACTATCTTACATCAGAGTGAATTAGCCGCGTGCACACAGAAGCTCAGTGCAAAAGTCTCATCGTGCAGCGAGAAAGAACTGCAATAAGAATGACTGCAGAGCAGAACCACAGCGGTACAGAGCAAGTGGCAAAGATCTAATGCCCAAGTACCGAGGCATTATCATGCCACCTAATCTCATTCCATATACCCACCTACCTAACAATCCATTACCTTATATTTAATCACTTTATACATTACAAACAGTCATTATATTTACATAAAGGAGAAAAAGGAAGCAATGCAAGATGTAATGTAGTATGGGTCAGAGCGGGAGCAACAATACCAAGGTACAGTGTGCCCTCAGGAGAGTACTCTAGGAGACTACTAGCTCCATACCCACATCAGTGTCAGTTTAAAGTGGTTGTCTCTCACTTCAGCAAATAGCAATTTATCATTTAGAGAAAGTTAATAAAAGGCACTTACTAATGTGTTGTGATTATCCATATTGACTCCTTTGCTCGCCTGATTAATTTTTCTAACTGGCAACTAAAATTGAATGTTGATTCAAGATAATGCACCTGGGGCGTAAAACCCCAAGAGCAGAATATAAAATCAGGAAAGGGATTTAGGGGTCATTATTTCAGAAGACTTAAAGGTAGGCAGACAATGTCATAGAGCAGCACGAGATGCTAGCAGAATGCTTGGGTGTATAGGGAGAGGCATTACCAGTAGACAGAGGGAGGTGCTCATGCTGCTCTACAGAGCACTAGTGAGACCTCATGTGGAGTATTGTGCTCAGTACTGGAGACCATATCTCCAGAAGGATATTGATACTTTGGAGAGAGTTCAGAGAAGAGCTACTAAACTGGTACATGGATTGCAGGATAAAACTTACCAGGAAAGATTAAAGGACCTTAACATGTATAGCTTGGAAGAAAGACGAGACAGAGGGGATATGATAGAAACTGCTAAATACATAAAGGGAATCAACAAGGTAAAAGAGGAGAGAATATTTAAAAGAAGAAAAACTGCTACAAGAGGACATAGTTTTAAATTAGTGGGGCAAAGGTTTAAAAGTAATATCAGGAAGTATTACTTTACTGAGAGAGTAGTGGATGCATGGAATAGCCTTCCTGCAGAAGTAGTATCTGCAAATACAGTGAAGGAGTTTAAGCATGCATGGGATAGGCATAAGGCCATCCTTCATATAAGATAGGGCCGGGGGCTATTCATAGTATTCAGTATATTGGGCAGACTAGATGGGCCAAATGGTTCTTATCTGCCGACACATTCTATGTTTCTGTTGAGGAAGGGTTGAGACGTATGCATATATATACATATATGCATGCAAACATGTGCATGCATGTATGATATATATACATGCATTAATGGTCACTTCATAGGATGATGTGCGCGGATGTGCCCAGCATCTGCGCACATCTGCCCTTAGTGGCCCACAGGGGCTAATGTTGGGCCCTGTGGGAAATATGTGGTCCCTGGTTAATCTGTGCCCCCTTATATGATCTGTGTCCCCTTATAGTTAGTATATATTTCCTGTCCCTCTCATGTAGATATATATATATATATATATATATATATATAAAAAATGGAAAAAAGGGCAGCACTCCACTGGATAAAAATAAAATAAACTTTATTTACCCATAGGCAACAGCGACGTTTCGGCTCATACACAGGAGCCTTCCTCAAGCAGTGTGCATACATCAAAAACTCTGGGTACATATAGTGTTTCAACCAATTAAGAGCAATTACATGTTAAGTGTACATAATTAATAAAAAAATCAAACTACATGATGCCATATACATATAAAAAGCAATGAAGCCAAACATGTGTGAATATTAAATCGTGATACGTACAATAGCAAGATAATATGATAGATATACATAGTACAATACATCTATATTACACAAATCACATAACAAGTGCCAGCTGTGAATGTTTACATAAAGTGCAAAGTGCTTACTGTTTACAGGTGATAACCATAATGGAAGCGGGAGGGAGAGCGGCTGTTGTCCATGTAGACATGTGCGATCCGGCGTGCCTGGATCGCAACCGCGCATGCCCCTATGACGCATAAACTGTGCTTCCGTCTAGCATTAGCCTCGTCACGCAACGCATGCGCTCTTGGGCTACAATGCTAACGCGGCCATTTTGGATAAGGGCAGAACGCCCACTGAGTTACGCTGCTATTGAAAACAACTAATCCTCCCGGTATATCGCAGGTTAGGGGTGAAAAAGGACATATATACATGTCCGAGTGTCTCAGCGGCTAAGAGGACTAAGGAGAAGGCCAACACCTACAAATTGAAGTGGGCACCCCACCAAGACTATAGAGCGGTAGCGCATCCGCATGTAAATGCCGAGTCGCACCGCTACTTCAGTCAAAGTCCATCCATCGCCACCTCACTCTGAGGGTTCTCCTCATCACACCCCGCCATACTAATAACGGAATCTGGGTTAAAAATACAGAAATAGTTATTTAAGGAATGCACAGGTCTAAAGATCATGTAGTGCATGGGCAGACGCGTCCAGACATCGTGACCACACAGCCCCCATGGGCATAATGCCACCTCCCCAAACTCCGAATCCAATGAAAATTTATCTGAAAAAATAAAAAAGGAAAAAGAAAAAAGAGAGAAAAGAAGAATACATTAAAAATTTTTTACAAAGATCAAAAAACTTGTTCTTGACCAGAAAAGACTTGCAGAATAAACCCTAGGATATATGTTTTGTATACACAAATCACATATTACACAGAAAGACAGTCGACATTCAGAATGCAACGAGAGAGGGCAAACCACGCAGTTAACTCACTCCAACCCTATAGTCCACATTAAGACCACATGGCTGTAGAGAATTAAGCGTAAAGATCCACTTGAGCTCTCTCCTTTTTAGGAGTCCAATCCTGTTGCCACCTCTCCTTGGCATTGGTATATGGTCAATGATGTAACACCTCAGATCTTTCTCAGTGTGTTTATGATTGGTAAAGTGTTTGGAGACTGGTAAATCCAGCCGTTTCTTCCTCACACTAAGTCGATGATTATTAAATCTTGTCTTGAAGTCAGTTGATGTTTCTCCAACGTATAGCAAATTACATGGACAAACAATCACGTAAACAACGTGATTGGAGTCACAAGTCAGATAATGTCTTATCTGATATGCGACCCCAGTTTGTGGGTGTATAAAGGACCTACCCTTGATCATGTATTTGCAATTTACGCAGGACAAACATGGAAAGCAACCAACACTGGCACCAGTCAGTGTGAGTTGTCTTGACATTTTTGAGGTTCCTACGTCTGCCCTAACCAACTGGTCCCTAAGACTCTTAGATCTGCGATAGGACATAATAGGGGGGGAAAGAAATTCCTTAACCATATTATGACAACCACCCAATATGCCCCAGTGACGTCGAATAATGTTGTTAATGTCAACGCTCTGTTCACAATGGGTGGAAATAAAAGGAATCCTATTCTTTTTCACTTGTTGTACTTTCCTTTTAAGGATGTCATCCCTGTTGAATTGACCGACCAGTTTCTTTTTCTCATGTAGCAATTTGGTTGGATAACCTCGTTGCTCAAATTTATGCAGTACTATATCTAGCGTGTTATTCGATGTAGTGGGGTCAGAGACTATACGTTTAACTCTCAGAAACTGAGAGTATGGGAGAGATTTTACCATCGATCTAGGATGATTGCTGTTGTAAGTCAATAGTGTGTTCCTGTCGGTAGGTTTCGTAAACAATTCTGTCTCTATTTTACCAGCCGACAGAATCACACGGGTATCAAGGAACTGCATCTCCACTGGAGAATGTACCAAGGTGAACTGCAGTGCCTCATCAACCCCATTGAGGTAACCATGGAAATCAAAAAGTTTCCGCAGATCACCAGTCCAGATGAGGAAGATGTCGTCTATGTACCGCCACCACGCCCTGATGTATTGGAAGTGGTGGTTTCCATAGACGACATCTTCCTCAAACCGACGCATAAAAATATTCGCGTAAGTTGGGGCCACATTGGACCCCATCGCCACGCCCTGTTCTTGTACATAATATGAGTCCTGAAATAAGAAGTAATTTTGTCTGAGTACAATTTCAAGCAAAGATAGTATAAATTGCTGAGCACCTTCTGTAAATGTGGATTTCTCCAACATGGAAGAAATGGCTGTCAAACCCTTATGATGATCTATTGATGTATAGAGTGAGGTCACATCAAACGATGCTAATGTCACATCCGACACATCAGTCAGATCAATCCCCTGCAGTTTAAGCAAAAAGTCGCTAGTGTCGCGAATGTATGAACTGCCTCCACATGCAAAACCGCATAAAATCTTATCAAGAAAAATGGATATATGACTAAATATTGAATCGGAGCCCGAGACAATGGGACGGCCAGGTGGATCAACGAGGGACTTGTGGATCTTAGGCAACACATAGAGTACTGGGGTAACAGGATGTGCCACTGTAAGAAAATCCACAAGCCCCTCGTCAATGACCCCCGCATGAAGAGCCTCCGTCAATACATTATCAATCAACCCTGCAATTTTAAATCTTGGGTCAGAGTCAATGTGTCTATAGATGGTTCTATCACCCAATTGCCGCTTAATTTCGGCAATATACTTATGGGTGTCAAGCACGACCACCGCACCGCCTTTATCAGCGGCCTTAATGGTGAGTTCGTGGTCGAGCTTGAGTTCTTTAAGTGCTACCATCTCTTCTGTTGTCACATTGGGATGACCGAAGGGTTGAGAGAGATATGCAGCTTTCAAATTCTGTATATCAGATTTAACAGCAGCCATATATGCCTCAACTGCAGGCTCATTGATGACTGGGTTAAAGCTGCTTTTAGGTGAGAGATCGAGCATGCCAAGAGAGAGTTCACTCATCCTGGAATGCTCGATCCGCTCCCTACCATGAAACCAAATTTTTAACTTGATTGCACGAAAAAAAGTACACAAATCAAAATCAAGTTCGAACCAATCTGCATTGGCTCGAGGGCAGAATGAAAGCCCCTTACTCAGCACACTCACTTGGGCATCGGTCAGTATTTTAGAAGAAAGATTGACAACCGTCACTTCTTCCTGGACGGCATGTTTCGGCCCTGAGGTCGAGATTTGTTGTTGCGTTGTTTTCTGGTATCTCCTGTGTCTACGGCCTCCACGCCGGATACGTTGTCTCCGGATTGTTCCATCTCTCTTGCCCCTAAAAAAGCTTGGTCAACAGAAGAAGCATCATTTATGGTTTTATATTTCTTTTTCCATGCATCCTTGTTTGCATGGACATTTTTGTCACTGGATTGCCAGGAATAGATATTTCCCTTTTTGTAGTCGTCACAATCTCGGTTCCATTTAAGGCGTTTACCTTCCTCAATCTCAGTACGGAAGGACTGAAGCTGAGTAGACAGTATATCATTGTATGTCCCAAATTCATCCACTGAAGAGCTGCATATCTCTCTCAACCCTTCGGTCATCCCAATGTGACAACAGAAGAGATGGTAGCACTTAAAGAACTCAAGCTCGACCACGAACTCACCATTAAGGCCGCTGATAAAGGCGGTGCGGTGGTCGTGCTTGACACCCATAAGTATATTGCCGAAATTAAGCGGCAATTGGGTGATAGAACCATCTATAGACACATTGACTCTGACCCAAGATTTAAAATTGCAGGGTTGATTGATAATGTATTGACGGAGGCTCTTCATGCGGGGGTCATTGACGAGGGGCTTGTGGATTTTCTTACAGTGGCACATCCTGTTACCCCAGTACTCTATGTGTTGCCTAAGATCCACAAGTCCCTCGTTGATCCACCTGGCCGCCCCATTGTCTCGGGCTCCGATTCAATATTTAGTCATATATCCATTTTTCTTGATAAGATTTTATGCGGTTTTGCATGTGGAGGCAGTTCATACATTCGCGACACTAGCGACTTTTTGCTTAAACTGCAGGGGATTGATCTGACTGATGTGTCGGATGTGACATTAGCATCGTTTGATGTGACCTCACTCTATACATCAATAGATCATCATAAGGGTTTGACAGCCATTTCTTCCATGTTGGAGAAATCCACATTTACAGAAGGTGCTCAGCAATTTATACTATCTTTGCTTGAAATTGTACTCAGACAAAATTACTTCTTATTTCAGGACTCATATTATGTACAAGAACAGGGCGTGGCGATGGGGTCCAATGTGGCCCCAACTTACGCGAATATTTTTATGCGTCGGTTTGAGGAAGATGTCGTCTATGGAAACCACCACTTCCAATACATCAGGGCGTGGTGGCGGTACATAGACGACATCTTCCTCATCTGGACTGGTGATCTGCGGAAACTTTTTGATTTCCATGGTTACCTCAATGGGGTTGATGAGGCACTGCAGTTCACCTTGGTACATTCTCCAGTGGAGATGCAGTTCCTTGATACCCGTGTGATTCTGTCGGCTGGTAAAATAGAGACAGAATTGTTTACGAAACCTACCGACAGGAACACACTATTGACTTACAACAGCAATCATCCTAGATCGATGGTAAAATCTCTCCCATACTCTCAGTTTCTGAGAGTTAAACGTATAGTCTCTGACCCCACTACATCGAATAACACGCTAGATATAGTACTGCATAAATTTGAGCAACGAGGTTATCCAACCAAATTGCTACATGAGAAAAAGAAACTGGTCGGTCAATTCAACAGGGATGACATCCTTAAAAGGAAAGTACAACAAGTGAAAAAGAATAGGATTCCTTTTATTTCCACCCATTGTGAACAGAGCGTTGACATTAACAACATTATTCGACGTCACTGGGGCATATTGGGTGGTTGTCATAATATGGTTAAGGAATTTCTTTCCCCCCCTATTATGTCCTATCGCAGATCTAAGAGTCTTAGGGACCAGTTGGTTAGGGCAGACGTAGGAACCTCAAAAATGTCAAGACAACTCACACTGACTGGTGCCAGTGTTGGTTGCTTTCCATGTTTGTCCTGCGTAAATTGCAAATACATGATCAAGGGTAGGTCCTTTATACACCCACAAACTGGGGTCGCATATCAGATAAGACATTATCTGACTTGTGACTCCAATCACGTTGTTTACGTGATTGTTTGTCCATGTAATTTGCTATACGTTGGAGAAACATCAACTGACTTCAAGACAAGATTTAATAATCATCGACTTAGTGTGAGGAAGAAACGGCTGGATTTACCAGTCTCCAAACACTTTACCAATCATAAACACACTGAGAAAGATCTGAGGTGTTACATCATTGACCATATACCAATGCCAAGGAGAGGTGGCAACAGGATTGGACTCCTAAAAAGGAGAGAGCTCAAGTGGATCTTTACGCTTAATTCTCTACAGCCATGTGGTCTTAATGTGGACTATAGGGTTGGAGTGAGTTAACTGCGTGGTTTGCCCTCTCTCGTTGCATTCTGAATGTCGACTGTCTTTCTGTGTAATATGTGATTTGTGTATACAAAACATATATCCTAGGGTTTATTCTGCAAGTCTTTTCTGGTCAAGAACAAGTTTTTTGATCTTTGTAAAAAAATTTTAATGTATTCTTCTTTTCTCTCTTTTTTCTTTTTCCTTTTTTATTTTTTCAGATAAATTTTCATTGGATTTGGAGTTTGGGGAGGTGGCATTATGCCCATGGGGGCTGTGTGGTCACGATGTCTGGACGCGTCTGCCCATGCACTACATGATCTTTAGACCTGTGCATTCCTTAAATAACTATTTCTGTATTTTTAACCCAGATTCCGTTATTAGTATGGCGGGGTGTGATGAGGAGAACCCTCAGAGTGAGGTGGCGATGGATGGACTTTGACTGAAGTAGCGGTGCGACTCGGCATTTACATGCGGATGCGCTACCGCTCTATAGTCTTGGTGGGGTGCCCACTTCAATTTGTAGGTGTTGGCCTTCTCCTTAGTCCTCTTAGCCGCTGAGACACTCGGACATGTATATATGTCCTTTTTCACCCCTAACCTGCGATATACCGGGAGGATTAGTTGTTTTCAATAGCAGCGTAACTCAGTGGGCGTTCTGCCCTTATCCAAAATGGCCGCGTTAGCATTGTAGCCCAAGAGCGCATGCGTTGCGTGACGAGGCTAATGCTAGACGGAAGCACAGTTTATGCGTCATAGGGGCATGCGCGGTTGCGATCCAGGCACGCCGGATCGCACATGTCTACATGGACAACAGCCGCTCTCCCTCCCGCTTCCATTATGGTTATCACCTGTAAACAGTAAGCACTTTGCACTTTATGTAAACATTCACAGCTGGCACTTGTTATGTGATTTGTGTAATATAGATGTATTGTACTATGTATATCTATCATATTATCTTGCTATTGTACGTATCACGATTTAATATTCACACATGTTTGGCTTCATTGCTTTTTATATGTATATGGCATCATGTAGTTTGATTTTTTTATTAATTATGTACACTTAACATGTAATTGCTCTTAATTGGTTGAAACACTATATGTACCCAGAGTTTTTGATGTATGCACACTGCTTGAGGAAGGCTCCTGTGTATGAGCCGAAACGTCGCTGTTGCCTATGGGTAAATAAAGTTTATTTTATTTTTATCCAGTGGAGTGCTGCCCTTTTTTCCATTTTTTGTGTTTGTTGGATTGGCTTATATCCACATCTGGGCCTGTGCACCCTTTCCTTCCAACTTCATTGTGACGGTGCTGCCATTCCTTTTTTTCTTTTATATATATATATATATATATATATATACTTAAATGCCCCCCATAGGGACAGCGTTTAGCCAGTTCCTGCAGTGGGGTGGATATGTCTCCAGGTGGCTGGTGACTTCAAAGGCGATAGATCTGAGGCCTTTTGTTGAGTTTATCAGCCTAGTTACTATGCTCTCCCCCACCTTGTGTTTGGGACATGGCCCAGCGTGTGGTGCTGCTAGCCTCAGGGGGCCAACTGGCTGTTCTGAGGGCCGGCATACGTCACAGTGAGACTATGATGTCACATCCCTGAGGAGGGGGTGTTTCTGAGGCTGATATAGGAGCCCGAAGCCAGGAACAGGGGTCTCTTGGAACTGGACTAGAATCAGAGACACATGGGAGAGAGCAGCTCCATGACGAGCACCTGGAGAAGGCCGGCCTACTAACTCTGGAAGTATTAAGTATCTACCTGTCTAGCCCCTACCTACCCCTCACAAACCCCCTATATATAACTATACCCATACCCCTACAACCCCTTGCCCATAACTCACCACCCTATGATCCCTCTCCCTGCCATCCACTCCCTGTACCTCAGCAATCACTTGCAAGGTATTCCAATCCTTACATTGCTGTGCAGCCTTGGTATTTGTGACTGTGGATCCCCTGCATTGCTATACAGCCCTGAACTCCCCCATTGTCAACCGTTACCTACCCTGTCCCACCAACGATCCCCGAAGCCCTGATCATTTCCCCACTGTACCTCACCCCTATTCCCTTGTCGTACCCAATAGGGACAGTAAGTAGAACCAGGTGGGTGGGCTGCTAATATAAATGTATGTGTGTATTGTATAGTCAGTTTGTGGGTGGAACTTGGGAACTGTGTAGTGTAGTTTAGTGCTGTATTTATAGTACTGTATTGTTAGTGTATTGCGTGCGTAGTGTATTGTTGGTATTAATAAATACTATGTTTTATTTATAACTATCTGTGTAATGTGTGGTTATTAGCGATAGTTAGTTTAGTAAGGCGCATGCAGCTAGCATAGTGAGTAGCGTAAGGCAAAGTATAGTAAAAGTATTGTATTATTGTTATAAAGGTATAAGTGGGCGGAGTCATCAATAGATGGCTCCTCCCATTTATGAATATTAATTATCAATATTTACATAAATATTGGTGATTAATATTCCCCCTTTACATTGGCGAGTCAGGCCCACTGCTCAGATTTTGAAATCTGTGTTTGGTTTTTAGGCTAGAGGTCCGTTATACTGTGAATTATCAGGCAAGAGAGACGCGGTCAGTGGTCTGAGCATCTAGGACCTGATAATTCGGACAGGTAACGCGACTCTTCCTGATGGTGTTCGAGGCTAGAGGTCGGTTATACTGTCAATTATCAGGCAAGAGAGACGCGGTCAGTGGTCTGAGCGTCTAGGACCTGATAATTCGGACAGGTAACGCGACTCTTCCTTACAGCACAAACGCAGATCAAAATCTTTAGCAGAGAATCTATCGTCTATCTGTGAACTAATATTTTGCTATTTACTTTACACGGTCACTGCATCGCTTAAGTGATTGCGAGGGAGAAGAGGACACGTCACTGAAAGAGATCCATCTTCGTTGGAGCGGCGTACACGTCCGGCTGGTCGGGAAGAAGCGATCCGGAAGAAAAAGGACTTCTTCCAAGCAGCTGTTAGGACAAAGAGGTACGGCCCCAATGAGAAGATGGACGCTCAGCAAACGGTGAGTATGGACTTCCCCACACTGCAACACTTGAGCAGACACAGCACATTTAACCCCATCCTCCCCACCACATACAAGTCAGCAGAAATGCTGTGGTCCGATTTGTTAGCACAGGCTTGTAGTTATGACAGGCTTTGTGTTAACAAACGGACGGTGTTGAACAAGGCCACCAAACGGCTTCGGATGCTAGCCAAACTCGTTCATACGTTTGAGGCTAGCATCTGTAAGCCAAAGGAAGTGGCGCTGGTGTCTCAGTCAACGGAGACAATTCCTCCGGCCATTCACTGCCAGTGCTGTACCAGTAATTCGGACCAGGTTTCGGCATTGCAGGCACAGCTGGCAGAGAATGTGCAGTCTACTGTTGACCGAGATGCGCAGGTGGCTAGGTTAGAATCACAGTTAGTAGAGCTGCAGAGGCAGAAGGCGAAATTGAGGCTAAGTTGACTCAGTCTTATACTGAGGTCAAGGCCTTCAAGGAGCAGACTGCCTCTACTACACTGCGTGCAGAATTATTAGGCAAATGAGTATTTTGACCACATCATCCTCTTTATGCATGTTGTCTTACTCCAAGCTGTATAGGCTCGAAAGCCTACTACCAATTAAGCATATTAGGTGATGTGCATCTCTGTAATGAGAAGGGGTGTGGTCTAATGACATCAACACCCTATATTAGGTGTGCATAATTATTAGGCAACTTCCTTTCCTTTGGCAAAATGGGTCAAAAGAAGGACTTGACAGGCTCAGAAAAGTCAAAAATAGTGAGATATCTTGCAGAGGGATGCAGCACTCTTAAAATTGCAAAGTTTCTGAAGCGTGATCATCGAACAATCAAGCGTTTCATTCAAAATAGTCAACAGGGTCACAAGAAGCGTGTGGAAAAACCAAGGCGCAAAATAACTGCCCATGAACTGAGAAAAGTCAAGCGTGCAGCTGCCAAGATGCCACTTGCCACCAGTTTGGCCATATTTCAGAGCTGCAACATCACTGGAGTGCCCAAAAGCACAAGGTGTGCAATACTCACAGACATGGCCAAGGTAAGAAAGGCTGAAAGACGACCACCACTGAACAAGACACACAAGCTGAAACGTCAAGACTGGGCCAAGAAATATCTCAAGACTGATTTTTCTAAGGTTTTATGGACTGATGAAATGAGAGTGAGTCTTGATGGGCCAGATGGATGGGCCCGTGGCTGGATTGGTAAAGGGCAGAGAGCTCCAGTCCGACTCAGACGCCAGCAAGGTGGAGGTGGAGTACTGGTTTGGGCTGGTATCATCAAAGATGAGCTTGTGGGGCCTTTTCGGGTTGAGGATGGAGTCAAGCTCAACTCCCAGTCCTACTGCCAGTTTCTGGAAGACACCTTCTTCAAGCAGTGGTACAGGAAGAAGTCTGCATCCTTCAAGAAAAACATGATTTTCATGCAGGACAATGCTCCATCACACGCGTCCAAGTACTCCACAGCGTGGCTGGAAAGAAAGGGTATAAAAGAAGAAAATCTAATGACATGGCCTCCTTGTTCACCTGATCTGAACCCCATTGAGAACCTGTGGTCCATCATCAAATGTGAGATTTACAAGGAGGGAAAACAGTACACCTCTCTGAACAGTGTCTGGGAGGCTGTGGTTGCTGCTGCACGCAATGTTGATGGTGAACAGATCAAAACACTGACAGAATCCATGGATGGCAGGCTTTTGAGTGTCCTTGCAAAGAAAGGTGGCTATATGGTCACTGATTTGTTTTTGTTTTGTTTTTGAATGTCAGAAATGTATATTTGTGAATGTTGAGATGTTATATTGGTTTCACTGGTAAAAATAAATAATTGAAATGGGTATATATTTGTTTTTTGTTAAGTTGCCTAATAATTATGCACAGTAATAGTCACCTGCACACACAGATATCCCCCTAAAATAGCTAAAACTAAAAACAAACTAAAAACTACTTCCAAAAATATTCAGCTTTGATATTAATGAGTTTTTTGGGTTCATTGAGAACATGGTTGTTGTTCAATAATAAAATTAATCCTCAAAAATACAACTTGCCTAATAATTCTGCACTCCCTGTAATGTGACGGTAGCCAAATTGAAGGCTCAGGTTGCTGTAAGCTCCCAGATAATGACTGGCATGCAACAGGTCATCACCAAGTTGGTGCCGGCCCTTTCTTTTTCCGTAAAGTCAGGGTCGGAATCTCCCAAAACTTTGCCCTATGCAGGGCAAAAAGGGGGGAGAGTAGTCTGTGACAGGCCAAATCACCAGACCAAGCCTGTTCAGAAAAGAAAGATTGTGAAAAGTGCCTCCCTGAGGATGGAACAATTCAGGGAGCGCAGTTGCAGTGTGGACGGACCTAAGCCATGCCGTGCAAACATCAAATGTTTTGCGTGTGGTGGCTTGGGTCATATAGCGAAGGACTGCAAAACAAGTGAGAACATAACACACAGGACAGGAAACCAAGTCACGTGTTTCAGGTGTGGGAACAAAGGACACATTGCAAGGAATTGCCCTTGTGCAAGTAATTGCAATGTGTCCAACAGTAGTATTAGCCAGGTAACAAATTGTGCAGTGGGGTCTAGTCAGCTTGGCCATAAAGGAGTTACCTTTCGGCAGCATCACCAGCTGTTGAGGGGTCAGAATGGCCAAGCTAGGCTAGGCAACATTTGACACCCCTGTACTATTTGTTACACCGTTTGTTCCCTGTGTATGTCTATGTTGTGTGTTTTTGTTATCTGTTTGTAAGTTTCTCTTGATGTTGATGGTGGTAGTCCTTGTCTACGAATGTGTTCCACCATGCCGATTTATGTAGTTTGTTGTAAGTCCCGTCTGCTGTTTGTGTTTCATTCTGTGTCCCCTTGGAGTGGAACAGTGGTATACTGTGGATCGAGAACGTACAGGTTCGTGAGCAGATAATTTCACACGGGAAATCCTGCACAAAGGATGATGTGATTTTATTCTGGGCAACCAGGGTCTCAGATCGATACAGATGACACTGTTTCGCTCAAGGTTTTCGGTAGGGCTATGTTACACTGGGGACTGGGGCGGACAGACAACATTGGTGTAATGTTGTGCTGCGCACTTAATTCTAGTCCGGGCAGGTAGCACAGCTCTGACAGGGATTGGACGCAGAGTGTTTGGCAGCAGAGTGTGGACTGTGTTCTTGTGTTGTGGGGTCCTGGGGAGCCAGGGCATGACCATGCCATTGGTTCTGCGGGCCTCCACAAGGCGGGATCACAGGGGGAAATCGGCCTGGGCACACATGAGTGGACGGGGATACGGTGCCATCAATAACAAGATGGTGCTTTGTCCACAGCACTTCAGTTATCCTAACCTAGTAGGGCGGCCATCCTTATCTGTTGGTGCAGAGGGATGTGCAGCAGAGGACGCGATCCTCTGAAGGTAGGGTGTTCAGACACCAGTGTTGGGATAACGAGGGGTCCTGTGAGATAAAGGGCAGCCCAATACCTTTCTCTACCCATGGGTCAAAGGCATTGGTGCTGGGAATTTATGACATTTAATTGCACTGTGAGGGGAGAGATTCCCCCGGGAGCACCTGGTATTTTCTTCTGCCATAGGTGTGTTTAATATGAAGCGGAAGAAAAAACCAGGAGATGCCACAGAAGAGACCAGCTATTCCCCCTGACACTCTTGTGAGGCTCCAGAGGATCCCACTGGATTTTGTCAATCAAGCGACCTCTGTCTAGAGGTGTTCTAGAGATGGAAGACTGTGCCACAATCCAGCAGGAGCATTATCTCAGGCTCTGGAGGAAGACTTGGAGACGTTCGGGTGGAAGGGCTTATTTTCACTTGTTTCACCCAGTGAAACTTCTTCTGGTTCTGGTCATCGTCATCTACATTAGACTGTGTATCGGAGGGTCAAGGGACTTATTGACCAAATACACCAGAACCAGACAGAACTTTACCGAACTAACCGAAGGAGGAGGCTCAGGACATAACTCAAACATTGTTCCTGTAGCCAAATATTGTATGGACACACTTTGTTTCCTATGAGGGTTCGGGACGTATAACTTGTACTACCCTGAAACCCCATAGCACATTGTACATTTATTGATTTTGTTTGTCGGTCGATGGTGTACCCATAGACACTCTAGGTACAAATGTGTGACAGCCCACACCCAGGGAAACTCGCCCAACACACGGTGGTGAGTTATTATTTGGCTGTACACATTTGCATCCTATAGTCATTTCCCATTGACACGGGGGTCTGCGACCTACCTGTGTCTTTGGAGGGGTAGAGATGCCAGGTTGCATGAGTCTCTATGGGTACACATACATATAATGGAATTTGGTTGTGTTGGGAGGGATGTGACCTGGTTTTGTGTGAATGGGGATAAGATTAGGACACGATAGGGACAGGCATCCTTTGCCATTTGCCACCTTGAACCCTGGAACGGTGAAGTTCTTAAGGGAAGGGCTGGATGTGTAGTGTGGCGGAGGTGTTCCCCGCAGTAGAATTTAGGTACTATGACATCACCGCTTAATAGTCTGACCTGCCTTGTAAAGACCGCTTAATCTGTCCACGGGAGAACCGCACCCATCAAGATGGAAACAGATGTTGGACGAAAGTTGTGATTAAAGAAAGTTGGGACTGAGGTTGTGAGGGTGAACCCGCTCCAGATTCCTTGGAGGCGGGCCATACCTGAAGATCGGCAGAACTACCGAGAGACTGTGGGGGTGTGGTCACTCCAAAGTGGGGGTGGCCGACACTAAAAGACTGTTAAAGAAAGGCCAGTTAAAGACTGCAAGGGTGAACCCACTCCAGATTAGGGGGGGACGACACCTGAAGATCGGCAAATACCGAGAGACTGTGGGTGTGTGGCTACTCCAAACGTGGGGAGTCGCAGACACTGGAAGACTCTTAAGATGTCAAGAAAGTTCCTGAAGACGGTGTATCCTGTGGACGGAGGAGTAGGTTACGGTGAAGGGCAGGTCGGAGGAAGCTGGATGAGGGATGTCTAAGTACCTAAAGATCAGTGTGCACTACAGTTCTTCCTGAACTTCCACCAAGGATGGGGTTGAGGGGGGGGGCAAATATCTCAACCCTTTTTCCCCAAGATATTGTCGTAAAATTTCGACAACAGGGGGATTGTTGAGGAAGGGTTGAGACGCATGCATATATATACATATATGCATGCAAACATGTGCATGCATGTATGATATATATACATGCATTAATGGTCACTTCATAGGATGATGTGCGCGGATGTGCCCAGCATCTGCGCACATCTGCCCTTAGTGGCCCACAGGGGCTCATGTTGGGCCCTGTGGGAAATATGTGGTCCCTGGTTGATCTGTGCCCCCTTATATGATCTGTGTCCCCTTATAGTTAGTATATATTTCCTGTCCCTCTCATGTAGATATATATATATATATATATATATATGGGATGTGTGTAAGCAGTGCATACATCTATATATGTGTATCTGCCATGGCTCTCCCCAAGGTATATATATATATATATATATATATATATATATGGGCCTATAACTGCCCATGTATGCCCCAGGTTTATAATGAGTGTATGTGTATATAGATGCGCCCCAAGTATCTATATACATATATATATATATATATATATATATATATATACTTAAATGCTCCCCATAGGGACAGCGTTTAGCCAGTTCCTGCAGTGGGGTGGATATGTCTCCAGGTGGCTGGTGACTTCAAAGGCAATAGATCTGAGGCCTTTTGTTGAGTTTATCAGCCTAGTTACTATGCTCTCCCCCACCTTGTGTTTGGGACATGGCTGGGCGTGTGGTGCTGCTAGCCTCAGGGGGCCAACTGGCTGTTCTGAGGGCCGGCATACGTCACAGTGAGACTATGATGTCACATCCCTGAGGAGGGGGGAGGGGGTGTTTCTGAGGCTGATATAGGAGCCCGAAGCCAGGAACAGGGGTCTCTTGCAACTGGACTAGAATCAGAGACACATGGGAGAGAGCAGCTCCATGATGGGCACCTGGAGAAGGCCGGCCTACTAACTCTGGAAGTATTAAGCATCTACCTGTCTAGCCCCTACCTACCCCTCACAAACCCCCTATATATAACTATACCCATACCCCCTACAACCCCTTGCCCATAACTCACCACCCTATGATCCCTCTCCCTGCCATCCACTCCCTGTACCTCAGCAATCACTTGCAAGGTATTCCAATCCTTGCATTGCTGTGCAGCCTTGGTATTTGTGACTGTGGATCCCCTGCATTGCTATACAGCCCTGAACTCCCCCATTGTCAACCCTTACCTACCCTGTCCCACCAACGATCCCTGAAGCCCTGATCACCCCCCCCCCCCCCCACTGTACCTCACCCCTATTCCCTTGTCGTACCCAATAGGGACAGTAAGTAGAACCAGGTGGGTTGGCTGCTAATATAAATGTATGTGTGTATTGTATAGTCAGTTTGTGGGTAGAACTTGGGAACTGTGTAGTGTAGTTTAGTGCTGTATTTATAGTACTGTATTGTTAGTGTATTGCGTGCGTAGTGTATTGTTGGTATTAATAAATACTATGTTTTATTTATAACTATCTGTGTAATGTGTGGTTATTAGCGATAGTTAGTTTAGTAAGGCGCATGCAGCTAGCATAGTGAGTAGCGTAAGGCAAAGTATAGTAAAAGTATTGTATTATTGTTATAAAGGTATAAGTGGGCGGAGTCATCAATAGATGGATCCTCCCATTTATGAATATTAATTATCAATATTTACATAAATATTGGTGATTAATATTCCCCCTTTACAGTTTCTATGAGTCACCCCCCTCCCCCCCCCCCCGCCTGTCTAGATGCTCTCTATGCTGCACACTGCGGTTACTCTGCTTATTAGCTGGTGGTCAGAATAATGTGACTCCACTATGTATACAGAGCTTTTTTCCCCTAGAAACATTGCTTCTAGGGGAGAATGGCTTTGTACATCCGCCACCTGGGAGCTGTAAAGCATTCTTCAGTGTTCTTCTGTTTGCACTGGGGCCTAATATGGAGCTATAATGATTTATACAGGAAACAGATCAATGATGAACTCATCTCTGCTACACAGCCTCTGCAGTACATGGACTGTATGTGGCAATCCCTTGTAAAGAACTGGCAGTTACTTGACCTGTGCAATAAAATTTACATCCAGGGCTGAAGCCGGACCAGGTAACTTTTGAAATCATAAAAAGCCACTGGGTCCACCTAAGGAAATTGCCTCCTTAGTATATTCACTTATATAGCACTGACATGCCGCAGTACTTTACAGACATTATCATTGCTTACTGTTTCCAGTGGAGTTCACAATCTAAGTTTCCTACAAGTATCAGTATGTCTTTGGAGTGTGGGAAGAAACCTATGCAAACACACAAACTCCATGCAGATGGACCAAATGGCCAGATTTAGACCCAGGACCCCAGTGCTGCAAGGCACCAGTGCTAACCACTGAGCCAGCAGGCTGCCTCCCTCTTCCTGGCAGTATATACAAGAGATAATAATACTGAGTAATTTCCTGGCACATCACTTGAACGTGCCAACAGATGGCTCCACACCTCTGAGTGTCTCAGCTCTGAATCAGGAAAACATGACATGAAAATAATAGCATTCATCTTCTCCAAACCAATTCACAACACGGCATTCATTTCATAAAAAGAAGGCTCGGCTCTGTTATTAGGATTTTATATAGCAATAATGACATTAGCGGCGTCTCGTCACCCAACAATGCCGGTAAATGCTGCTCTGGCTTCCATCGCCCCATAAAAGATATCGCAAGAGGTTTTAGTTTGTCCTTAGGATGATGGCAGGTAATGGCCTTATATGAGGTGAGAGACTTCTGTGTCCGCTAGGACTATTAAAAAAAACTTCCATTGGCCAATCTGGAAAATATAGAAGAGGCTTACAAATGAACAAATGAGGACGCAACTCAACGATAAACTACTTTTTGCACATTGCTAAAAAAAAAAAAACGATTTAACTATTAAAGAGTTGTCTGACTTCAAAAAAATTTTTTAGCAAGGACTGGGAAATTTTTACCCGCAAGGGAAAAAATGCATTCATCTATTCAAAACGGTTCCGATCCAGCACTACGGCTCCTGAGCCGCTGCTTCTGGTTCACGGAAGTGTGAAGCGCCATCACTGGTCATGCACACCACTACAGCCATTCACTGGCTTCAGCGTTGGCATGTCCTCAAGCGGAATGTGACCACAAAGGCTCAGGAGTCACGTGTCACTTGGAGGCCGTGAATGGCACGTGACCACGGATGGGGTATCACACTTCCAGGCACCAGAAGGAGCTGAGACAGGAACCTTGGTGCTGGATCGGAGCAGTGTTGAATAGATAAGTGCATTTTTTTTCTCAGGCTTCACTAAAATTTATTTTGGGGTTATTTGGGGATTTGGTGAATTTATTCTATATATTCAATATAGCTGTGCTGCCATACCAGGCACAACCCAAAATAGCTGAAAATTCGGTCTTCTTTAGAGATGGCGGTCAAAACAATGGGATTTGCACAGCATTTCTTAATAAGGGTAGTGAAACCTTTGATTAGCTTTTATATACGGTAGGTAGTATTTAGTGCACTTTAAAGAGTTTTCCCACCATAGGAAGAGGACGCATATTGTTATGTGTAGAACAGTCTAGTATGGGAATAACTTTAAGGCCTCATACACACTGCTGCATTACAGAGCACTAATATGGTGCCCATAAACTGCTATCAGCCCATACTGTATCCATTAAAAAAAATATTGGTTATCCTAACAAACAGTTTTATAAAGGAATCCGACTTTACAGGGAGTTTGCACATTGTACTAAAGGGAGTTGGCCACTTCTGTGAGTCTCACATGACTATCCCCCAGAACTAAGCAATGAAGATTTCTATTCAATGACTATTGTGACACAGTGAGAGGTTTGGTCTGATTTACAGCCAGGTGAGGTCAAATACCGGACCGGATTTTAAATGCCGGTCCGGGTGTTGGCAGCACCTGGCTGTCCTTAAATAGGCAGCTGGGCTCAGAAGCTAGCTCTCTGTGTTGGGATCTGGGAGCCTTGTGCCTGGAGGAAGGCTTGCTACCTGTTTGGCGTGAAAACAGGTTGGTGCTGCTATCAGCAAGGACTCTTTGAGGCAGAATTGCCGCATGGTGTGAATTACCACCAACACCGCAAGGTGACTTTTTGTTTGAATATGACTATTTGTTTTGTCACTTGCCTAAAGTGTGAATAAAACACTGAACTGTTTGATCCAAAGAACTTGTTGTGGCCTCTATACTGCGTCCGCTAATCCTGTCTACTAGAGCGAGTCCCCACACTATACACAGAGATCTTGAAAACTAAAGGCTATGGACACAGGTGCATACACCAATCTCACAGGGCCCAATAGAAAAACTTAGCATGGGCCCCCCTGCCCCACTATGTTTCCCAATCTGCATGTATGAAATGCTCCAAGACAACATGGAACGCAAGTGCGAATCACAGATTTTCGGACAAATTTGACAAGTGGAAGAAATTTTAATTAAAAAAAAATATATATAATAAAAGAGAAGTAAGCCTCGGCCTCACCCACTTTATCCAACTTTTATGTAAGATAAATTCTAACATGTGCTTCAGAAATACGGCGCTTATCCTAAACACTGTATTTCTCAATGCATTTACACCAGAGAAGTGGCATAAATACACATCTCCCTATACAGCTCGATGTATGCGGCTTCCCTCAGAATATACATTTTTCATCTCACGATAAATACTGTATTTTTCGCCCTATAAGACGCACCTGCCCATAAGACGCTAGAGGGTGAAAATAGGAAAAAAAATATTTTGAACAAAAGATGTGTTAATAGGAGTGAGGTCACTTTATTAGGAGTGGGGTGACTTTATTAGAAGTGGGGTCATTAGGGGTACCTTAGGGATGTCTTTATGGCTGTGCACAGCTCTCAGGGCACAGCTCTGCACGTAGCCAGGAGCAGGTAGTGTGACGACTGAGAGGCGGAGCAGGCATGTGTGACAGGGAAGTTTGCTCCGCCCCTCATCTGCCTGCTCCTGAATTCCTCCTCCTCTCTCCTCCATAACAGCGCTTCGGGCCGGCCGATCCCGACCACAGACAGCCCACAGAGGTGACCAGCCCCTGCATCACCATCTGCAGTGGCGCCCGGTCCCTGCCTCCAAACACTCGCAGCACATCCGGCTCCTTCCACCAAGCACCAGCAGCGCGGCCGTCCCTTTGATCGCATCGCAGCACAGCAGCGTGGCAGGTAACAAGTAACTTCAGAGGCCACAAGCGCCGGACATGTTTTTTTCCCTATATTCGAAAAATACGGTAAGTTTTATTTCATGAAACCAGAATATAAATTTTATTGCAAGACATGCAGTGCAGCCTGATCTGCAGACAGCGTGTTATAGAGCAGGAGGAGCTGAGCAGATTGATAAATGGTTTTATAGGAAAAGGATGGTGGACCTAGAGCCATACGCCGACCGCTGCCAACTAAATGTAAGTGATCTGCCTCCATGGCCCCATATGGGTTGACTGATGGAGGTTCATCTATGCTACGTTACTTTACTTACTCTGGTTTTCTGCCTTTAATGTTATCCTCAGACTCAGCCATATTCTGACTGCAGTAATTGCCCCGTGTCCCCTGATGAATCCTGGGGCATCCTCTGAAGAAACGCGTCGGGACACATGAGTATATCCCCCACCCCATCCCCTTGTAGTGGATTTATTGTGGGGTTACGTCTCTATTATTTTTGTATATGTGTGGATCCCCTGGACGGGCTTCCTTTTCTTCCCTGTGCTAGGGCCTCATTAGGGTCACCTATACAGGAAGAGAGTTCCAGTCTGGGCCACCCCTTGCGGGGCTTTTTTGGACCCATCCCGTGGACACACTTTGTAGGGCAGACTAGGACAAGCAGGGAGGCAATAGGGCCAGTTGGTTAGATTTTCTGACACAGTCTCGCCTGCCTTGCCACAATTGGTCCAGTCCACTACCTACATTTTCTGTTTGTTATGTAAATGTTTATGCTCACTCACCACACCAGGTTGAGTGTGTGCATGTCTTACTCGTTGTATGTCTGTAGGGGGCCGTCTTTTATCTCCTATACGCTAATAAAAGTAAAGTTTTACCCAGTATACTGCCCCTCATAGCTTTTTCCTAACTTCAGAGGCCACAAGCGCCGGACATGTTTTTTTTCCCCTATATTCGAAAAATACGGTAAGTTTTATTTCATGAAACCAGAATATAAATTTTATTGCAAGACATGCAGTGCAGCCTGATCTGCAGACAGCGTGTTATAGAGCAGGAGGAGCTGAGCTGATTGATAAATGGTTTTATAGGAAAAGATTCAGTAAAACTTGTTATTTATACATTTGAATCTCTGCTCTTCCTGAACTTAAGACCACCCCATGAACAGTGACTGACAGCTATCTCTGTATACACACTAAGGCATGTATTACAGCAACAGATTATCTGACCAATACAGTATATGTCCATTCCCTCCCTGTGTAAAGCTGCAGTGCCCTGAAGCAAGGGTACAGTGGACTATGGACATTTGTGGACATTTGCCCATATTGCTACTATGCAAAGCCATTGACTCCCTTTATTGCAGGGTTGAAGGGTTAACTTGCACAGTGATTTATGCTGTTGCATGTACTTTTGTACTGTGTTATATTGTTGAACAGTTTTTAAAATGTTTATCGTAATATAACCTGTTCATTAAGTGTTCTTGCATGGCAAGACCACTTACTGTTATCTCACATATATATTCTTATTATAGCCAAATTCACCACGCTAACTCCTCCCACAGTTTTTACACTACATAGACAGTAATATACCGAAACGTGCGGATTGTTCCCGATTGGTGTGCTATTACTTTGTTGATCGTTCCCGAAATATCAGCGTTTTGTGGCGAAATTGGTCCCATAGGAATGAATGGCGGAATGTTCAAAACTAGAGTGGGAGCTGACAAAAGCTAGAGTATGAGCTGAAAAATCAGGACATGATTTCTAAACTGCCACCACTCCCTCATTTTCAAGCCCACCTACACAAATCTTATATTAAAAAGTTCAGCTATCCCTGCTGCCACTAAAAAGCCATAGACCTGATAGTTCTCACAATATGACCATTTGTTTGCAACTCACGCCGCCCATTGACATTCATTGAAACTCCACTCTAGCCACCTCAAATTTGAAGGGCATTTTCTAAACTGCGACTGTGCCTTCATTTTTTATATTTCAGAGACATACTATGCATCAAAATATAGGTCTGGGTCTTGTGATTCTCACAATATAAAGATCTTCGCCGTAGGATTTATAATTTTTTTAACTAAAACCGTTTGAAGGTGGCAACCGCCAGTGAAGTGAGCGAGTTGGAGCAGTTTGTTTTTAACACTACCCTGCTGTAGAGTGAGTTGCCATAGGAACCCAGGTGTGTGAGCAGCCAGCAGAGTGACAAAAGCTAGAGTGTGAGCTGAAAAATCAGGACATGATTTCTAAACTACCACCACTCCCTCATTTTCAAGCCCACCTACACAAATCGGCTGCTAATGTTTTTATAAATGTATGTTTAAATGTAACTGTGAAGCACTTCGGGCAACAACATTGCAATTAAATGTGCTATATAAATAAATAAAAGTTGAAATGCATTTCTCACTCTATCAAGCTTGCCATGTGCACTTTTTAAATTTTATCAATCAATTGGTTAGTGTAATGATTACTATCTTTACTCACACCAAACACTCCACACAGTTACTCTGCCCACTCCATAAAGTTACTCTGCCCAGTCCAACCTTTCCACAGTTACTCCTCCAGCCACTCCAACCACACAACAGTTACTCCAGTCACTCCACCCAGTTACGCCGCCCACTCCAGTTGTAGACTACCGGTGGAGGCAAGAACACTTCACACAGTATTTCACTATATCTGCACTGCACTGTGAAAAGGGTTAATGCTAATATTGAGAGACTGTGACTTTCTACCTCTGCAAACCTATGCAAACAGACAAAATGACCTTTTGAC
The DNA here is from genome assembly GCF_905171765.1 of Bufo bufo. Lineage (NCBI taxonomy): Eukaryota > Metazoa > Chordata > Amphibia > Anura > Bufonidae > Bufo > Bufo bufo. The sequence continues at coordinate 32,455,695 of NC_053394.1, read as the reverse complement.
TGTATGGCTTAGGCTACTTTCACATTCTTCTTTTTGCAGGGATCAGCAAAAAGCGCTTCCGTTTTTAATAAAACAACTAACTGCATCCGTTATGAATGGATCCGGTTGTATTATCTTTAAAATAGCAATGCCAGATCCGGTATTAAAACCATTGTAAGTCAATAGATGCCAGATCCGTTTTCTATTGTGTCTGAGAAAATGGATCCAGCAACATTGACTTACATTGTGTGTCATGCAGGATCCGTTTTGCTCTGCATCTCATGCCGGACAGAAAACCTCTGCTTGCTGCGGTTTGCTCTCCGGTATAGGAACGAAACCAAATGGAACAGAATGCATTCTGGTGCATTCCGTCCCATTCAGTTCAGTTTTGTCCCCATTGACAATGAATGGGGACAAAACGGAAGCGTTTTTCTCCGGTATTGAGATCCTGTGCTGGATCTCAATACCGGAAAATAAAAACGCAGATGTGGAAGTAGCCTTAGCTCTGTTGTTTATGTCTTATTCCTTCCAATTGACTTGTACTGAAACTCTGTACAAGTCTATGACAGACAGAAATTGCAACAATATTTCTGTTTAGGCTGTGCTTCTCCACTTCACCCCTCCCACTAGAAGGTTCTAGTTCAGATTGAAACTGTATTGATAACCATATTTATTCTAATAAAACCCCTCTCACATAAGAGGAACTATAAACAGTCAGTAGGTGTTATTTCAATTAAGGGTTCTTTTAGATGGCTGAGAATGAGCGCTGATCGACAACATAAAGGAGCTCATTTAAACGAACTTTTAGATGGTCTGTTGCAAATCAAAAGGGGGATGAATGATCATTATTAGTTCAATGGTTCACTTCATCCCCATTCAGCTTGCAAATTTTGGCAGCACAAAAGATCTGTTTGATCGTTTTCTGGCTGATTGCTGCCCTGTTAAAACTGGGTGACGATTACAAACAAACGTTCTTATAAAGGCTCATTTTGGCTGATTATCAACCTGTGTAGTTTTCTATTGGTGCTGATTAGGGAAGAACGAACTTCTGTTTTAGGGTACTTTCACACTAGCGTTAAAGTTTTCCGGTATTGAGTTCCGTCATAGGGACTCAACACCGGAAAAAAACGCATCAGTTTTGTCCTAATGCATTCTGAATGGAAAGAAATCCGTTCAGTATGCATCAGGATACTTTTTTACGGTATTTGGCCGGAGAAAATACCAAATACCGGCCAAAATTCCGGAACACTTGCCGGCATTAATTTCCATTGAAATTTATTAATGCCGTCTCCGGTACCAAGTGTTCAGGAAATTGCCGCATTGACGGATCTGGTTTTCCAGTCTGCGCATGTGAAAAAAATTAATACCGGATCTGCGTTTACAGATGACACTAGAGAGATGGATCCGGTATTTCAATGCATTTGTCAGATGGATCCGGATCCGGAAACAAATGATATCTGTTTGCATACAGATTTCTGGATCCAACAACGCTAGTGTGAAACTAGCCTTAGACTTTCGGGTGCGGGTTCCGGTTACCGCACAATTGCATTATGGATCCCGTGTCCAGGGACCATAAGTTAAGGTCCGTACTCACAGGATCCATAATGCAATTGTGCAGTTACCGGAACCTGAACGCGAACTTCTAAAACAGAATTTCGCTCATCCCTAGTGCTGATATTTCAGGCTGCAGTGAAGCTGACTGTAGTGTTCTTCCATGGGATAACAGGATGTTCAGAAAACTCTTTGCCTTCAAAATCACTCATTTATCTCACAAATCTCCAGACGTACAGTGGCAGCTCTTGTATATGCTTCATGTGTCTTAGCTGCTGACTTCATTTATGTTTTGTCTCATAATTGTTTTCCATATTTTCCTTAGCATCCTATACTAAACGCCTCGGGGTCCTCCTGCAAATGTCCACAAAGTATTTCTTTCTTTTGGGTCTGGGAACATTACACGGATCATCTCAATAGACAGTTGTTTAAAAAAGAAAGATTCCAAGGCCATAACTTAATAGTATAAAACTTCACAGTCCCTCAAAATATTCAGAATTTTACATTTAGGAGTGAATCCAACAATATTTGGGAAAGGGCACAGGAAAAACCTGATAGTGACCACTGATAGCAGTAAAATTGTAATATACTAGGGCTTCATTTATGAAAGATGCCTTATAAAACAAATTCCCCTATTGCCCAGCCCAGCGCAGCTTTACAGAATCAAAGCCAATTTCTTCTTGCTGCTGGCAATAAGACCAACTTTGATAAATGAGTCTCCTGTATATGCCAAGACTAATGAGGGATTTGGTGCATTGTATGAGAAAAGATGAGCTCCAACCCTTATAAATATATTCTATAAAACTGATAAGCTCTGACCGCTTAGAGTAACTAAAAGGGCATGGACATTTCAAGCTGCCCATATGCATATGACACCTCCTGTCTGCACAGTTTTTCAGGCAAACAGATTAATTTTCTGACTACTGTATAAATCGGCAATCTATCTAATCACTTCACCTTAATATAAGATGTCAGGGAAGAGCTTGTCTGTCTCTACTCACATTAGATTGCAGCCAGATCCTATTGAAATCAATTGGACCCTCTGATAAATACCTTAGAGGCTAGGTACACTTTCGGAGCCATTTTTTTATGATTTAGGCCTCTTTCACACGAACGTGTCCGGATAAGGTCCGGATGCGTTGCGGCAAACCCACGCGAGTAGGTACCCAATTGCAGTCAGTTTTGACTGCGATTGCGTTCCGTGGTTCAGTTTTTATCGCGTGGGTGCAATGCGTTTTGCACGCGCGTGATAAAAAACTGAATGTGGTACCCAGACCCGAACTTCTTCACAGAAGTTCAGGTTTGGGTTCAAGGTTGTGTAGATTGTATTATTTTCCCTTATAACATGGTTATAAGGGAAAATAATAGCATTCTGAATACAGAATGCATAGTACAACTACTATGATGACGTAACTACGCTCATCACATGGTCTGTCAAATGATCCATTACCATGATGAACGTAGTGATGTCATCAAAGTTCCTATTCCTCACAGAACAAGACAGAAGAGATGCCGGCTGCGCAAACAAGTGGATTAAGGTGAGTTTTTTTAACCCCTCCAGCGCTATTGTACTATGCATTCTGTATTCAGAATGCTATTATTTTCCCTTATAACCATGTTATAAGGGAAAATAATAAAGATCGGGTCTCCAACGCGATCGTTTCCTAGCAACCGTGTGTGAAAATCGCACCGCATCCGCACTTGCTTGTGGATGCTTGCGATTTTCTCGCAGCCCCATTCACTTCTATGGGGCCTGCATTGCGTGAAAAACGCACAAAATAGAGCATGCTGCGATTTTCACGCAACGCACAAGTGCACAGCCCCATAGAAATGAATGGGTCCGGATTCAGTGCGGGTGCAATGCGTTCAACTCACGCATTGCACCCGCGCGGAAAACTCGCCCGTGTGAAAGGAGCCTTAGTCTTTATTAAAAATATTGAGCTGTTCAGTCACGAAGGTTTAACTGTCTAGCTGTGTGAATAGTAGTTTTTACTTTCCCTTTTGTGCAGTCATCAATAACCCTCATCTCTAAATTACTAAGAGGTCATAAACACTTATTTAAGCCAAAATCTTATCAGTAAGATAAGAATTGCGCTATAATGAGTGTTTACAAGGTCAGAGATAAGGAGCCTGTTAGGTGAGATGGCTGACGGAGGAGAGAGAAAATTCTAATTCTGCTACTAGAGCATCTCAGCTCTGTACAGAAAAAAGGGCTCCATATTTGTAATAAAGACCAATTTAAAAACAAAATATTTTTTTTGAGCTCAAAATGAGTAAAATGCAATAATTAAAAAAAATTGTCCCCAAATGTGTTCATAGCCATTAAAGAGAATCTGTCCCCTTTTCTGTACTTCTGTACTGTACTTGCATTTCCCCTGTAATAACAATTCATCTATTCTTATGGTTCTATGTTGTCTCATTCCTTTATTATTTCTACTAGAAGTTATGAATGAATTGCTAGCAGTCTACAATAACGGTACAAAGGTGTGTTAACTAATTGGGGGGGGGGGGGGGGGGGTGTCCCTGCACAGTCTGACTCTATCCAGTCAGTGCTGCCATTGTCAGACTGTGCAGGGACAAGGACAAACCCCCAACTGGTAACACCCCTCTGTACCCTTACTGCAGACTGCTAGCAATTCATTCAGAACTTCTAGTATAAATAATAAAGGAATGGCACAACACAAAGCTATAAGAATAGAAATTTCAGAATTTTTATTACATGGTGTTAAGGGTACTTTCACACTAGCGTTTTTCTTTTCCGGCACCGAGTTCCGTCCTCGTGGCTCAATACCGGAAAATAACTGATCAGTTTCATCCCCATGCATTCTGAAAGGAGAGAAATCTGTTCAGGATGCATCAGGATGTCTTTAGTTCAGTCACTGAACTGCGTTTTGGACGGAGGAAATACAGCAGCATGCTGCGGTATTATCTCCGTCCAAAATTCCGGATCAGTTGCCGGAATTGGAATGTATTAGTGCCAGATCCGGCATTAAAAATACCGCAATGCCGGATCCGTCCTTCCGATCTGCGCATGCGCAGACCGGTAAAAATGTGAAAAAAATATATAATGGATCCGTTTCTCCGGATGACATACGGAGAGACGGGTCCGTTCTTGCAATGCATTTGTAAGACAGATCCGCATCCAGATCCATCTACAAATGCTTTCTGTTTGCATGCAGATTGCCGGATCCGGCAGGCAGTTCAGGCGACGGATCACTCTGCCGCAAGTGTGAAAGTAGCCTAAATCAGACACGTCAGGAAAGAGGACAGCTCATCTCTAAAAGGGTATTCCAGTTGTAGCAAGTTATCCCCCTATCCACATGACAAGGGATAACTGTTACACTGGTTTTGGGGCCAACTGAAGGCCCCACCAATCACAAGAATGGGTTCCCCATACCCTGAAGTTAATGAAGCCTCTGGATGAGCATGTGCACTGCCGCTGAGTGCTATACTTGGCTATCTCCAGCAGTTCCATAAAAAAATTACTGGAGTGCATGGCCCCCTTTCTCTTGATTAGTGGGGGGTCCTAGTGATACCGACCTAATAGTTATCCGCTATTCTGTGGATAGGGGATCATTTCCTATAATCAGAATACTCTGTTAAAAGGGGTTCTTCAGGACTTAACCTGTAGAGGACCTGCGCCGTACATGTACGGCACTGGTGGACATGATTTAAGGACCAGCGCCGTACATGTACGGTGGGCTGATCGGGCAGGTGCAGTAGCTGCAGCCGCCAGATCATCGGCAAGGACCCGGCAGTCACTGACAGCCGGGCCCCTTGCTGCATACGCCAGCATCGGTGAAAACACTGATGCCGGCGTGTTAACCCCTTGTATGCCACGGTCAAAGCTGACTGCGGCATGCAGAGGGTTCGCGGAGGGTACGGGTGCCCTCTGCTTTCCCATCGGGTCCCCGCGCTGCAGTGGCGGGGACCCGATGGCAGAGAAGGAAAGCCCGATGCCTTCCATAGGCATCGGAGCTTGCTATCTACGGAAGCCTGTGAGAGTCTCACAGGGAAGCTGTCAGCATAAAAGCTGACAGCCAATGCATTACAATACACAATGTATTGTAAGGCATTGCAGAGGGGATCAGACCCCAGAAGTTGAAGTCCCAGAGTGGGACAACAATAAAAAGTAAAAAAAAAAGTGCTTTTCATAATAAAAAAAAAAAAAGAAAGTTTCAAGTAAAATAAAAAAATCCCAAAGTAAAACACATAAAATTATAAACAAAATAGAAAAAAAATATAAAACCAGACATATTGGGCATTGCCGCGTCCGTAATGACCGGCTCTACAGAAATATCACATGATCCACCCCCTCACCTGAACGCCGTGGAAAAAATAAAATAAAAACTGTGATAAAACAATCATTTTTTGGTCACGTTACATCACAAAAAGTGCAACACCAAGCGATTGTCACAGTCCCATGACAGAGGTTAGAAGATCTGAGAGAATGGCGGCACGTGAGGTTATCTGACAGTCTCTCTGTTTTCACTTGTTGCAGTGTTGTTGTTGGTAATGACCACACCTCTTGTCCCAGGTGCATCTTGTGGTCATTACTGCTACTCTATTTAGTCTGGACTCACGCTTCATACCATGCGGTTGATATTATCTGGCTGGAGTTGGAAGAGCTGGTGTGTGGTTCTTATCAGAGTTCCTGCTCATCCATTTTCTATTGAAGATAAGTGTTCTTTGCTTTGTATTTTGTTGTTCTCATTGCTCGTTGTTTACTAGGCCTCAGGGAGACGCCGGTTCGTTCATCTGGGAAGAAACCAGTAGTCTCAGACCCTGTTACTACTCCTAGGGATTTTCAGGGTTACTAGGGCCTAGGTTGCCGGTGTATGAATATTCCCACCTTCAGGGTCTATTCATACTGACAGGAGTCAGTACTAGGTTTAGGGTTTCCTAGGTGGTCATCCATTCTCTTTTCTTAGCCTTGAGGCCTAGTTCCTGGTCATTTTCCTTCTGTGGTCATTCTGGTGTTTAATCCCCTCCCCCTACATTGTGACAGTGATCAAAAAGGTGTATGCCCCGCAAAATAGTACCAATCAAACAGTCACCTCATCCCACAAAAAATGAGCCCCTACATAAAACAATCAGGCAAAAAATTAAAAAAATATATAGCTCTCAGAATATGGAGAGACTAAAACATGTTGTTTTTTTTATGTTTCAAAAATGCTTTTATTGTGTTAATCGTGTAAAAAATAAAAAAGTTGACATATTAGGTATCGCCGTGTCCGTAACAACCAGGTCTATTAAAATATCACATGACATAACCCCTCAGGTAAACACGCCATTTTTGTCACCTTACATCACAAAAAGTGTAATACCAAGCGATCAAAAGTCATACGCACCCCAAAATCATACTAATCAAACCGTCATCTCATCCCGCAAAAAATGAGACCCTACCAAGACAATCGCCCAAAAAATAAAAAAAACTATGGCTCTCAGAATATGGAGACACTAAAACATGATTTTTTTTGTTTCAAAAATGCTGTTCTTGTGTAAAACCTAAATAAATAAAAAAAATGTTTACATATTAGGTATCGACCATTGACTGTCTGAAAAGGGCATTAGCCATATACCATCACCTATAAGACGGAAAAAAAACATTTACGTGGGTAGCTTTAGAGGTTTCTCTTGCTATAATTGAATAATTTATTTTTAGAAAATAAACTGCATTATGGGGAGCACATCTCAATAAATGTCACCTCTCATTACATTAAAAAAAATTAAACTTTGAGGCATTAAAACCTATTGATCACCTACTTTTAGTGTGACCTATAGAACCCATATATTACTCAGACTGAATTGGCCTATCATGTTACCATTCCCTGGAGGAAAGTATTGATTGAATAGATGCATTGTGTCATTTACATTCTATAATGCTCTTTGGATTTGTGAACAGTGCCATATGCCAGTCTAACCTGGCTGTATACAGGACACTACAGGCTGTATACAGGACACTACAGGCTGTAATTAAAGGACCACTACCGGCTGTAAATTAAGGACACTACCGGCTGTAAATACAGGACACTACTGGCTGTTAAAACTACAGGCTGTTAATAAAGGACATTACAGGCTATAAATAAAGGACCACTACTGGCTGTAAATGACTGGCTGTATACAGGACATTACTGGCTGCATACAGGACACTACTAGCTGTTAAAACTACAGGCTGTAAATAAAGGACACTACTGGCTGTAAATAAAGGACACTACTGGCTGTAAATACAGGACATTACTGGTTGTTAAAACTACAGGCTGTAAATAAAAGACACTACAGGCTGTAAATAAAGGACCACTACTAGCTGTAAATACAGGACATTACTGGCTGCATACAGGACATTACTGGCTGCACACAGGACACTACTAGCTGTAAAAACTACAGGCTGTAAATAAAGGACACTACTGGCTGTAAATACAGGAGACTACTGGCTGTATACAGGACACTACAGGCTGTAAATACAGGACACTACTACTGGTTGCATATAGGACACCATGGGCTGCATATAGGACACCACGGGCTGCATATAGGACACCACGGGCTGCATATAGGACACCACGGGCTGCATATAGGACAGCACTGGCTATATACAGGACACTGCTGACAGCAGCTTCTGTTCCAGGCTCTGAACAATTTATAAATGTCATGTTTTTTGTAGCACATATAAAGCTGGAATTACAGATATCCTATTTAGCCCTATCTCCCGTGACCCCCCCCCCCCCCCTTCCCCATGAAGCATGAAACCATAAATTCATTATCAGTTCAGTTGCCAGTTCTCTGATGGAAGGATATTAGCTTAATTAGAACATCATTTGTAACATACTTTGGTTAATGGAAATTAAATGAAATTTCTTGTTTCAAATAAATACATGAGTACTAAGGCCAGGTTCACATCACCATTTATTTTTCCATTATTGTGATCCATCAGAAGAACATAAAATTAAAGAAAAAAAAACAGATCCTGTATTTAAAGCATCCGTTATGCACATCTGGCATCAATTTTAGCTATTTCAGCTGAAAGCCATTATTTTACCCAGGAAAAAAGTCCTGCATGTAGTGAATGTCGCTTGTCCGAATAAGCACTTAGAGCCTATTCACACAAGCAATTTTCCCATCCAGGTGCTGTGTCAGTATAGAATGGAATGCACAAGGACTCAACACTGACACATTATAGTCAATGGGCCAATTCACATGTACAATTTTTCACATAGACCAACAGTTTGTGCAGAGAAAATTGCAGCATGCACTACTTAAGTCCAATGTTGCAGTAGACATACCCATTCAAGTCAACGGGTCGGGGAAAAAAACGGATAGTACACAGATTCCATCAATGTGCACTGCGTTTTTCAGTAATGGTTGTTGTGAACCAAAAAAGAAGTGAAAGCAGGTTTTTGATGGACATGAAAAACTAACGACATACATGACTGATGCAGTATCGATGGGAAAAAAATGGACAAAAGGAACACAGTCCGAGACAAAACTGATTTCACACAGTTGGATAAAGGGAATACAGAAGGAGACAAAACTGATTCTACAGGGATGGACAGAAGGAACAGATATAGAAACAAACTGATTCTACAGGGATGGACAGAAGGAACAGATATAGAAACAAACTGATTCTACAGGGATGGACAGAAGGAACATATGTAGAGACAAACTGATTCCATACAGATGGATGAAAGGAACACAGTCGAAGACAAGGCTGATTCCGCAGGCAAGGATCTCAAGTCTCCCGGACGTTCAGGGAGTCTCCCTCTATTAGATAGCGGCTCCCTGACACCCCCATGTGAGACAATATATCCTGGAAAGGTTTACTGATAGCAGAGCAGAGAGATAAGAGAAGTGACAGGACACAGAGTTTAGATTACAGGTTGAATTAACCCTTTAGGGTCAAATTGGCTTCTCAAGGAGATATATATGTTAAAGGCATCCCTCCTTCTGTCTCATTCAGTAGCTATATAACTATTGAGAGAGATGTATTTTTTTAAAATACATTTACACATTTAACACCCCAGTGTTAAATTCACCATCCCCCCCCCCTTCCTGGATGCTTGTTTTTTTCCTACAGTGGGGTAGATAATTACACACAGGGTTTTAAAGAATAAACTTCCTGACTCAGACCAAGAGCCGACTCAGCGAGTCAGCAAGTGAATCGAAGCATCCGCGCATGCGCATTACGCAACCTAAGCTTGGGTTCACTTGCTTCTTGTCAACTCAGCGAATGAACCGAAGATTCGATTCATGAATCGGTTCATTTGAATGAACTGATTCAAATGAACCGATTCATGTGAAAGATCCGAACTTCCCATCTCTAGTTTACTCGCAGTAAACCTTTCCGGCAACCTGTAGCAGTGTCCCCTTCTCGGCGCGTGCGCACAGTGCAAGAAGAAGCCGATGCCAGCAGTCCGCAACGGAGCATCAGGATAAGCCTGTGCGCATGTGCGGGATCTCAAAGCGGGAGGAAGGGGAGGGAGAGGGGACACTGAGGAGTAGAAGGCGGCGCTGGGCACGAACGGCGATGCGTGCGGCCGGGCACCATGCATCCACAGACCTCCCCTGCTTGGGCACCTTAATTCAGTGATTGACAGGTTAGTAAAACCTGTTTTTCCGCAGAATAAAGCCACAAATAGCTTTTATAAGGCCACCTTAGAAATCAGAATGCTACCCTGGACATGAGCAGATGTTTAGCTCACAGGCCTTATAGGTGGTGACAGAATCCCTTTAATCCTATACATAAATATGATAATTTGGGGCAGGGTAATGAGCCCAGTCCTCCACACCATAGAGCAAAGTGTGCAGATACTGCATATGTTTGGAAAATGTAATAAAAAGTTCGTGAAAGAAAAAAAAAGAAAACCTCCCTGAAATGAGAAGTGCACCTCCCTGAAATTAGTTTTTGCAGGTTGGGATGTCTGCGCAGGGATGGACAGAAGAAACACAGTTGGAAACAAAACTGATTCCACATGGATGGAATTACATTGCTTGTTGGAATGAGTCCTATGGCATGGAGTTAAATTTCTTGAGCACAAAAAGTTATGATATTGCAATTACAGTAATTACAGACCTGATTGTCCTTTGTAACTGGAGTAGGGCCAGGATCCCGAAATGTGTTTTATGTATTGACTTTTAATCATCACTTTAATAAAGACCACTCTTATTGGATCAAGCGAGGTTTCCAAAGATCTTTTTAGTTGGCTTTACGTTTATCTGCTTACCCGTCTGGAAGCCTTGCTGGCCTCATCCAGTGACTTGGATCGTGTAGGCCCTGCTGCTGATCCCACTCCTCCATTTGGGAAGTCCATAATATTCGCCTCTAGGTGAGCACCTAATTGTGGGCTTTTTTGGAGGTATCACTGGATGTTGCAATCTGCCTTATTCTTCATATAACTCCTGCAAATACAGTAAAGTCCACTTTTAAATTTAGACCCCAAGCTGACACCTTATGGGGAGGAGCTGTATGGACATGATGTGCTTTCAAATTAAAAGACATATGATAAAGTTTAGGACACGCTGGCTTCCTACAGGATTTGCTGCATGGATACATGTAAATAAACACCTGGTTCATCAAATTTTGGATCAATCTGTGTATAGCATTAGCACTTAAGTAAACTGAACTTTGCATTTAAAAAAGTATAATAAAATAAAATTATGGGCAGGTAAATCCTCTAGGATAGCCTATTCCACCCTGACCAGAGAGAGGAGATTCAGGGGCTTTGGCCTACCTGATATTTACATGTACTACAAAGCTTCGTTACTAGGTAGATGCCTCTCCTTGATCAACCGTCATCCCCCGAACCTCTGCGTCCATCTAGAACGTAATCTGCTATTTTATAAAGAAAACCTTATACTCTGGGGAATCCGCTCATGTTCTCCTAATAACTCATACACCTCCCACTTTGGAAGGGCATGTTAGTCGAATGGGCGAAATTGTACAAATCCCAAGACCTCCGATTTCCCAGCCCTCACCTACCTTTGCACCTGTTACAGGGACATGTCCATCCCGACACCTCCAAACCGACAGGTGTTTGGTCCCTATTATAAGATGTCACACTACGTGATATCACATTGGATAGCGGCGACCTAGATTGGACCGCTATACACTCCCTCCCCAAGGTCAGCACCACTTCTTTTCTCTCAATCATGGCCTTTAGCAAAGGTACCACTGCGCTCAAACTACCAAACCTCGCGACCAAACCACCCACCTGGCTAGAGAAAAAGCTAGAGGCGACCGAGGCCCCCCAAAAAAACACTTTCAACCTTGTACAGGGAGCTGCTCTCTGCCGCCCCTCCGGCACTACAATTTATAGGCGATTGGGAAAAAGAGCTTTCAATAAGTCTCTCACACCCAGAGAGCATTCATCTTCTCTCATTCACACGGCTTCAACCGGTTTATTAAAATCCAGGAAAATTCGTACAAATTACTCACGAGATGGTATAAGACGCCGGAATTCCTGCACAAACTCAACCCTGACAGACCAAAGCAGTGCTGGAGGTGCGGGGTGGAAGCTGGCTCCCTCTCTCACATATTGTGGCATTGTGGTAAAATACCTTCATTCTGGGACCAACTGGAGGTGCAGATTAATCAGATATGTTCCTCACAGGTGCACTTAGATGTCAAATTAATCTTACTCTGGTGCCCTAATGACTCGTTCACCCCCTCTAAGTCAAATCTGCCGACCATGCTCCTTACGGCTGCCCGACTGTTGATCCCTTTCCTTGGGAGGAATGAGTCCCCCCCTACTATGCAAATGTGGATTGAAAAGACTGACCAACTATATAGATTTGAGGAACTTGCCCATTGGGAAACCCTCTCATGCGCCCGGTTTCTCGAGATATGGAAACCATGGGCGTATTTCCGTAAATTTACATGAAGTGGAAGAGACACCGTTCCCTACCCACATCCCCCCCCCCCCCCAATCCCAACCTCCCTCTACCTCCCCAACCCCGTATGTTCATTTTGTTTCTATTGTTTAAACCTGTTTATATGCTTTATCAGGCGTATGTCATTGTGGTCTCAGGACTATTGCTTCTGCATATTTATTGGCGGCCATCTGCGTATGGCTCTTCACCATGCTTTACTATCCTGTGACTGTATGCACTTTGAATAAAAAGAGATTTGGTTAAGAAAGCCAAGCTCTACAGTTATCCTGTTAGCACCACAGAGCCAGAGAGCGACAGGTGTAGCCTGCCACAGTTAATGCCAAAGCCTGCTGGAAACCAAAACAAAGCCTGTACATCGTGTTGGAAGAAAGTTTATTCAAGTAAAGCTGTTATCAAGTTCATCACAAGGTCTGGACTCAATTTATCTCTTCATTCCACCATTCATTTACCCCATTTTCTGCTTTCAGACGGCCATGCCTTGCGTTCCAGTGTATCCAGGTAGGGGCACCGTGAGAAGTGCAACACCATTAAGGGACATTAGACCACCCTACACCACTCTGGCATTCCTACCCTTTGTATCATCTACCACCATATCACTAAAAGGGGCCCTGTGCCCTTGTTGCTTCACTGCAACTGGCGTCAAGACAAAAACATTTGCTTTAAGGGACCCCAAGTAGTGCCCCCGGCCGTTTGCACGTCCAGTACTGCAGCCTGTGTGTTCACTTCCCTGTTCATGCAGGCTTCCCCTCCCTGTTTGGTTCTGATGGGGTTAACTGGTCCATTCCTGGGTGTGGCTTATCAGGTGCCCTCATTATGCAGCTATATCTACCGGTGAGCTGTGGGGCTTGGGGTCAGTCTATCTTCTGTCCTGTGCCTTACTCGGTGTAGCCCCTCGCTGCTGACCCAGGGAGTTTTTGCCATCTGCCCTTGTTTGTGGTGTCACCTGGTAATGCATTGTTGTTACTGCCTTTTCTGATCTCCTGTACCTGTTCTGTGATGTTGTTGATGTTATGTCCTTGCCTGTTCTTCTGTACCTGTCCTGTATGATGTTTATGTTATCCTTGTCCTTGCCTTGCCTGTTCTTCTGTACCTGTCCTGTATGATGTTTATGTTATCCCTGTCCATGCCTTACCTGTTCTTCTGCACCTGTTCTCTGTCTGGATCCACTCTGTTCCTTGTATAGCCTAGCAGTGCTCTACTGCATCTGATAGCCTGGCAGTGCTAAACTGCTTCTGATCCTTGTCTGCCTGTAGTTCCTTTCTGCTTCTGTTCCTATTCCGTGTTTGTCCTGCCTTCGTGAGAGGGCCCCTGGGTTCTCCGGAGGGAGAATCTCTAGTCTGTGTGCAGCTCTGCCTGAGACCGCCATGCTTCCATTCCGCTTGGGGTCCAGGCATCTCCTTCTGCGCTGGTTCTGTAATGACCCAGAGTGCCATTGCCACTTCTGCACCCCGCTACTATCTTTTTTGGTTAACCTAATGTCATTCTGTGTATTTATTGCAGGACCGTCACACTGTGCATATCTATTTCTTGAAACTGTTTATGTTATCATGTAAAGTGCCTGGTTCAACAGTAGGGGGCAGCAAGCATGGCAGAGCTACAGTCTCATAGAATAGAGCTGTCTATTCCATTCTAACCCCCCCCCCCCCCCCTTCTTCATGTGAAGGAGTGGGCAAGTCCCATTTCCTGTAGGAAGGGTGGTGACCAGTCAGAGTGAGTTCAGCTTACCCCCTGCTAGGGGAAAGTCCAGCTTACCCCCTGCTAGGGGAAAGTTCAGCTTAACCCCTGCTAGGGGAAGGTCCAGCTTACCCCCTGCTAGGGGAAGGTCTAGCTTACCCCCTGCTAGGGGAAGGAAGCAGGGCCACGTTCCTGCTGGAAATGCCTTGTCTAGGCCAGCTAGAGCACCTTCAGCTCTGCTGGATGTGGAGGCACAGCTTGAAATCTCTGAAGCCAGGAAGTATAGTTCTCTGGACAAACCTAGAGTCAGACTACAAAAGAGAAGTTGCAACATCCTGCAGAAGCAGAGATTCTATTTAAGTTTGTCAGTACAACAGAGCCAGAGAGCAACAGATGTAGCAGAGTTGAGTTTGTTTGCCTGCCAGAGTTTACATGCTACCGCATGCTGGGAACCAAGAAAAAGCTTGAGACTGTTTGAAGAAACATTTAATGAAAGTAAAGCTGTTATCAACTTCATCACAAGGTCTGGACTCAATTTATTTCTTCATCCCCTTCATCAACAACCCCCCTTTTCATTGCTTCGGAGCCAACGCCTAGGGTCCAGCTTATCTAGGTAGGAGCACCGTGACACGTGCACCAACATTAAGGTACATTTAGGCCACCCTACACCACTCTGGCATTCCTACCCCTGGGTACCATCCACAGTATCACTAAAAGGCGCCCTGTGCCCTTGTTGCTTCGCTACAACTGGCGTCATGAAAACAATTACTTTTTTCCTTCTTAAAGGGCCCTGGGGAGAGGCTCCCCCCTGCAGTTCCCATTCGTCTTGTTGTCTGTTTCCATGTCCTGTGTTTGCTTGGGTTCCAGTTTTGTTGTCTTTCCGCTGGTGGTTTCACCAGCCTGGTTCTCTGCAGGTAGGGGCCAAGTGTACCGGGACCTTCCAGTGAGCCCTCGGCCCAATTCATCCCTACCACCAGAGGCTCTGTGAAGAACGGGGCTCATTGGCTCTCTGGGTTTTGCCTCTGGTCTGCCGGTACACTTGGTTCTGTGGTAGTTCTACCACTATTGCCTAACCTGCCTACTGTCATGTGCTTTTATTACACTTGTAATAAAGTTCTCTGTGGGTCCTTGGTCTGTTTTGCCTGTGTCCTGCTTGCATGACGTCCCGGAGGTCTTCCTTGGGCCTCCGGCACGTGACATTTTGGGGAAGTTTTTGAAATATAACAGACAACAGAAGCATTCCCACAAAAAATATTCATTCTTCAGTCCATTACTAAGTTTCATGATGACAAATTTAGGACCATGGGACCATGTGGCTTTATCAAGGAGCTCCATTCCAGTCCTCCCTTACACCATAGGACCGGCCCCATCTCTGGTGAACTGACTCCCTGCCATACTATTTACATCATGTAACTTAGTAATGGACATAAGAATAAAAAATAATATGGCAGCGCTTCTTTAAGTCTTTAATACACACATTGGCTTGTAAAAAGCAGAATTTCATGTATTTGTCATTGTGTTTTTACAAGGATTGTTAGTGGCATTTTCCTGGTGTTTATCAATTCCTTAAAAAACCTCCATACCTTGTGGATGCTGCATCTTGCTAACTATGCCATGGATTTTTTTTTTAAATGCACATTTAAACAACAAAAATGCATTGACTGTAGTCCATTTTATATTTCACGGTTGACTTTTGTTTAACATCTGGCTGCAGCATTTATTTTTTTTTGGGGGGGGGGGAGGGGGGAAACACCAGGAAAAAAACACACAATGATGTGTGTGGTGTTCCCAAAAACACTTTTTTGTAAAAACATCCTGATGGTACAACACTTTTTTTTTTGGGGAGGAGCTTGTAGAATACAACACACTCGGAACCAAAAAACACCAGGAAACTGTCTTAAAACGGCACTATAAAACTGCAGTCTTTGCAGGGTGTTTTTTGCTTAAAAATAAATAAATCAGTGAGCAGCCACCCTAGGGGCTCATGCACACGATCATTGGCTGTGTTGCATTTTTCGGAACGGAACGTCCTGCTCTCTATAGAACTGTCCTATAGAGTGAATAGTACATGCTCTATATTTTTACGGGGCCGCGGTACAAACATATGGATGCGGACAGCACACGGTGTGCTGTCCGCGTCTTTTGCGGCCCCAATGAAGTCAACAGGTCTGCATCTGACCCGGAACGAATAAGGACCAAAAATACGTTTGTGTGCATGAGTCCTAAGACTCATACTAATTTGTGGTGTTTTTATCATTTTTATATATTTTTTCAAACGCAGCATGCTCTGGGTATGTATTTTTTTTTTACCCATAGGCTTCTCTATTTACATAGAAAAGAATCAGGCTGCTTTCACGAGGACGTGTGTGGCCATGAAACAGGCTCCTTGTGAACAGTGGCGTCGCCAGGGGGGGGCCAGAGGGGGCCACGGCCCCCCCTACATCATGCTGTGCCCCCCCAACTAAAATGCCCGTGCCCCCCCAAGTTAGCCGCCGCAGTCGGGCACAGCCAGGGAGATGAGCGCTTCCATTGCGCTCATCTCCATATTCATCTGCCGGCCTGTGTGCTGCGGCAGGGGAGGGAGAGGCGTGTCCCTTCCCCTTTCTCTGATAGGCTGCAGGCACTAGGCCGGCAGCCTATCAGAGGCCGCAGGCGGAGCCATACAGCGCGGGACACAGGCCGGAAGAAGAGGCCTGCATCGCATCGCTGACATAGAGGTAAGTATGATTTTTTTTTTTTTTTTTTTTACAACAGTGTTATTGGCACATTGGGGGGGGGGGGCAGCTTATTCTTGGCACATGGGGGGGGGGGGGCAGCTTATTCTTGGCACATGGGGGGGGGGAGGCAGCTTATTCTTGGCACATTGGGGGGGGCAGCTTATTCTTGGCACATTGGGGGGGGGCGCAGCTTATTCTTGGCACATTGGGGGGGGCGCAGCTTATTCTTAGCACATTGGGGGGGGCAGCTTATTCTTGGCACATTGGGGGGGGGCAGCTTATTCTTGGCACATTGGGGGGGGGCAGCTTATTCTTGGCACATTGGGGGGGGGCAGCTTATTCTTGGCACATTGGGGGGGCAGTTTATTCTTGGCACATTGGGAGGGGCAGCTTATTACTGGCACATTGGCGGGGCAGCTTATTACTGGCACATTGGCGGGGCAGCTTATTACTGGCACATCACATTGGGGGGGCAGCTTATTACTGGCATATTGGGGGGGCAGCTTATTATTGGCACATTGGGGGGGCAGCTTATTACTGGCACATTGGGGGGGCAGCTTATTACTGGCACATTGGGGGGGGCAGCTTATTACTGGCATATTGGGGGGGCAGCTTATTACTGGCACATTGGGGGGGCAGCTTATTACTGGCACATTGGAGGGGGCAGCTTATTACTGGCACGTGATGGAGGGGTCTTGTTATTGGCACGTGATGGGGGCACTTGTTACTGGCACGTTATTGGTGGGCACTATAGGGGCATCTACTGAGGCCACAAAGAAGGGGTATTTTATATGGGGGGCTCTGTACAGTAGCATTTTATACTGGGACAAATTATGGTGGGTACTATGGGGAAGGGGGGAGAGGAGTACTATGGAGTCATCTACCGGGGCACTAAGAAGGGGTATTTTATACTTGCAAATTATGGGGGACACTGAGGGCATCTACTGGGGCACTATATATGGGGCATTTTATACTGGTACATTATGGGGGGCACTAGGAGGGAAGGGGGAGAGGAGCACTATGGGGGCATTTACTGGGGGCACTATATAGGGGTATTTTACACTGGCCCATTATGGGGACATTAGCTCACCTGGGGGCATTACAAGGGGGTATTTTTGCACTGTCACATTATAAGGAGAATTATTTCTACTGGGGGGGCATTAAGGTGGGCTTTATTACTCCCCCATGGTATGAGCCCCCTAGTAGCAGCACCGGCCTCTCCCTGCTCTGCTATCCCTCTGCCCCTTCTCCAAATCCTTATTATGAAATCTTTCTCATTAGGATGAAACAGAACATCAGCTCCGCCGAGCCCCCGGCCAATGTGGTGAAGTGGCGTCCGAGATCCCCAAGGGCCAAGCCAAGTAACTGTAAGTTTTCATGTGAAATATGTTTGTTATACACATATAGCCTACACTGTGCCCCACAATGTACAGTATACCGCTACACTGTGCCCCACAATGTACAGTATACCTCTACACTGTGCCCCACAATGTACAGTATACCTCTACACTGTGCCACACAATGTACAGTATACCTCTACACTGTGCCACACAATATACAGTATACCTCTACACTGTGCCACACAATATACAGTATACCGCTACACTGTGCCACACAATATACAGTATACCTCTACACTGTGCCACACAATATACAGTATACCTCTACACTGTGCCACACAATATACAGTATACCTCTACACTGTGCCACACAATATACAGTATACCGCTACACTGTGCCACACAATATACAGTATACCTCTACACTGTGCCACACAATATACAGTATACCTCTACACTGTGCCACACAATATACAGTATACCTCTACACTGTGCCACACAATATACAGTATACCGCTACACTGTGCCACACAATATACAGTATACCTCTACACTGTGCCACACAATATACAGTATACCTCTACACTGTGCCACACAATATACAGTATACCTCTACACTGTGCCACACAATATACAGTATACCGCTACACTGTGCCACACAATATACAGTATACCTCTACACTGTGCCACACAATATACAGTATACCTCTACACTGTGCCACACAATATACAGTATACCGCTACACTGTGCCACACAATATACAGTATACCGCTACACTGTGCCACACAATATACAGTATACCTCTACACTGTGCCACACAATATACAGTATACCTCTACACTGTGCCACACAATATACAGTATACCGCTACACTGTGCCACACAATATACAGTATACCTCTACACTGTGCCACACAATATACAGTATACCTCTACACTGTGCCACACAATATACAGTATACCGCTACACTGTGCCACACAATATACAGTATACCGCTACACTGTGCCACACAATATACAGTATACCTCTACACTGTGGAGTCTGTTCTATAAGCACCCTTGTTCTGTGGCGGTGGACAGAAAATAATCTGGAAGTGCCCCTCCCGAGACCAGCCTCTGGATCCGCCACTGGACCGCTCACAGGAGTGTACATTTCTTCTAAACTGTAATCCGTATCCTCTGACTTGCAGAAATCAGCACTCGCTCGGTAACAACTAACAGGCAGTACCTGAAGGCTGTAGCCTGGCCCTGTTATCGAAGCTAGCCGAGTGGTGTAAGGTTAAGGTACTAGTAGAGATGAGCGGCCCTTGAATCCGGATTTAAAGTTAGTTACTGCAGGATATGGATTACAGTTTAGAAATGTCAAATGTACACTCCTGTGAGCGGCGGGGAGGGAGATCTGTGGATGACACTGTTATAGAGAGGGGGATCTGTGGATGACACTGTTATAGAGAGGGGGATCTGTGGATGACACTGTTATAGAGAGGGGGATCTGTGGATGACACTGTTATAGAGGGGGAAATGGGGATGACCCTGTCATGGGGTGGATCTGTGGATGACACATATAGCATAAGATGCTATATACGGTATGTGTCATCCACAGATCCCCCCCCCATAGCAGTGTCATCCACAGATCCCCCTCCCTATAAAAGTGTCATCCACAGGCAGCTAGGACATGTTGAAATCTGAGTGATTTTTTTTTTTTTTTTTTTTAAACCACAGACAGCAGGACTTTTCTTCCCTGTTGCGGTTTTAGGTATTGGGTAAAGTATTGCAGCATTTCTAAGCGTACTTGTGTAAATGTATCGTTATAGCTGCCCCCCCTACTTTTGTCCTGGCCCCCAGTGTGCCCCCCCAAAATTTGAAAGCTAGAGACGCCACTGCTTGTGAAGGTTGCATTCCCAGCACCGACATTGGCTTGTCTGGGCCAGTTGGGTACATAGAGAAGAAAGGGCCCCATAGGAAGGATCAAACCAGACCCCCCACACCGGACAGAAGGGTTTCTGCCTAAACCCTTTTCAATGACCCTTGGGCCATTTTCCCACTGCTTTATTTGCTAAAAAAAAAGTTGTTCCTTTAGACGCGGGCATGCTCAACCAGCTGTTGTAAAACTGTTGTACAACTCCCACAATGCCCTGCTGTAGGCTGATAGCTGTAGACATGCTGGGAGTTGTAGATTTGCAACAGCTGGAGGGCCGCAGGTTGAGCATGACCAAGTTTTCACCTCCAGTAGAAGAGGAGATGATCCCAACTAAGACTGGGGCCCCCTCTTGCCCTGGGCCCCATAGCAGTCGCATGGTCTGCCGCTATGGTAGTTACGCCCCTGCTCTGGGCCGAACTCAGTACAGCATAAGGATCTATGATGCACTGAGCTCCAGCCCAACTGCAGGTCTTCTGTCTCATACTGAAATGTTGCTGTGAGCATAGACAGTAGACTTGTGGTCGGGCTGGATGGAACTCACAGCATCATAGATCACTATCATTAAAGGGCTTCTGTCACCCTCAAAACACATCATTTTTTTTTTGGGCTTGTTAAAATCCTTGTTTAACGACTATTCCCTATATAGGGCTCTTACCTTTGTCTGTGGCTTCTTTTCCTTAAAAATCGATCTTTTAAAATATGCAAATCACTTCACTACCAGCAAGTAGGGCGTCTACTTGCTGGTAGCCGTCGCAAAAAACCGCCCCCTCCTCCAGTTGATTGACAGGGCCAGGGAGCGCTCTCCTCCTCCGGCTGGCCCTGTCAGCATTTCAAATCCCCGCGCCTGTCTTCATTCGGCGCAGGCGCACTGAGAGGAGGACGTTCGCCTCGTCAGCACTCCCTCAGTGCGCATGCGCCGATGACGTCTTCTCTTTCGGTGACGTTATCGGCGCAGGCGCACTGAGGGAGTGCTGAGGAGGGGAGCGTCCCTCTCTCAGAGCGCCTGCGCCGAATGAAGACAGGCGCGGGGATTTGAAATGCTGACAGGGCCAGCCGGAGGAGGAGAGCGCTCCCTGGCCCTGTCAATCAACTGGAGGAGGGGGCGGTTTTTTGCGACGGCTACCAGCAAGTAGACGCCCTACTTGCTGGTAGTGAAGTGATTTGCATATTTTAAAAGAAACACTACGAAAAAAACACACAAAAAAAGTGCGTACGGGTCCCGACTCCCTACATACACAAATTTAGCTTTGGCATTTTTTCTGTTGGGGTAGGGGGGCTGTAAAAACACAAGAATAATGGCATATTCGAGGCCCCTAGCTTTTTGAGGGGAATTTTCCCGCACAGAATGGGGGCATGAAGTAACAATGCTGATGCAGGTTTTTGGTTAAAAAAAATCAGCAAGACCCTGGTTTGTGACTTTTTATATGCCTGTGTGACATTTTGTTGCCCTGACGTTTCTACGCAGTCCTCGCCACTGGGGAGTGGCAGGGGCATGGTGGGGGACAGGCCGATGCAGCAAGTTCACTACATTTACACCTGGGGACTGGAGTAGATTTTGGTCTAGGCGCATGGACTGCCAGAGGATGTGCTTAATGTATGACGAAGGAACGAGCCTCATCATAAATTGGACGCATCCTCTGGCAGCGAAGGGCTATCCATAACTGGTCTTTCCTAAATGACCTCCAGTATCTCCCATAGCGATTTCTTCACGAGTGAGTGAAAATACCTGAAAAAAAAAATTCCAACAATTCCAGCGGGCTATATTTTTTTGAAAAGGAGCCAGAAAGACAAAAAATGCCAACTAAGGGCGCATTCACACGAACGTGGTTTGGTTCCGCATCCAAGCCGCATTTTTTCACTTCAATGGGGCTGCAAATGATGCAGACAGCACTCCGTGTGCTGTCCGCCTCCGTTGCTCCGTTCCGTGGCCCAGCAAAAATGATAGATCATGTCCTATTCTTGTCCGTTTTGCGGACAAGAATAGGCATTTCTATAATGGGCCTTCCGTTCTGCAAATTGCGGAAGGCACACGGGCGGCATCCGTGTTTTGCGGACTGCAAAACACGGCACGTTTGTGTGCATGAGCCCTAATGAATAAAAACCTACCATGCTAACATCTGGAGATGTCTTAACGCAAAAAAAAATGCACCAAAAACCACAGGTACAAAAAAATAAAACTATTTAAAATGCAAAAGTGCAGAATAACACGACCAAAAACTTATGTGAAAGCGAAAGTACGCTGAAGGAACCCTAACCCTAAGTTCACACTTGCGCGTTTTACAGCGCGTACGATCGCGCTGTAAAACGCCCGACGCTCAAAAAAGTTCTTTAGAACTTAGACTTTCGGGAACGCGCGACAATGGGCGTTCGCTTGTCTCTGTATGCGCGATTGTAAACGCCGGTACAATCGCGCATACAGAGCGCTCCATCGCGAACGCTCAGGTCTGAACCCAGCGTTAAAGAAAAAAGTCCCAAAGCAGCAGAACATCAAAGAACAAACCCCAGGGGGGAAGGGGTTGTAAAATGTGCTTTTGTGTAAAAACCAACCCAAAACCAGACCAGAAGAAGCATTCCTTGTGCACTTGTATATTCAGACATAAGGCAGCACAATGTAACAGCCATCATGTAAAGTACCCAGCAAAAAGTAACAATGTTTCTAAAATACAACACAGAAAACAAAACAGAAGGGTAATACAAGAAATCAGTCATCCAAAGCATTCTTCAAAATCGTCCCTTTCTTTGCATCCCAGGACCCCTCTGTGCCCCCAGCTGCAGTCCTCTGCCCCCCTAGATAACGCTCTGCCCCCCTTTGCTCTTCCTGTAGCAGAAGTACAGAGTGGTGAGCATATACAGGAGGCTGCACACCCCTGCCAATATAGAGGCCGTCAGGTAGGTATTGTATGGGCAGCGGTGCTGGTAGCCATGAAAGGTGCAGTAGGAGCTCTCGTCGGTGGAGATGGCCATAACCACGGTGGCAGCGACGTGCAAAACGGTGGCCAGGGCATCATAGACCAGATTGGTCAGCAGCCAGCGCTGGCCTCCTAGGATTGGCACCAGGTCCTGCTTGTCCAGCAGGGTGCCGAAATACAAGAGCAGGGTGAGGAGCCAGAAGAAGACAGCCACAAACAAGACGAAGTGGATCCCTCCACTGTAGAAGCTGGAGGCGATGGTGATCCACAGTGCAGCCCCCACCACCAGTTGCAGAACTCTCAGCACCCCAGGGAAACTTCTCAGGAAAGTCTGGTTGGCACTCAGGGAGCTGCTGGTGGTCACTTGGGCACACATTGCAGCTGGGGAGGAGATGATGGAAGAAGATTGTTGTAATCCCTGGAGAAGTTGTGGAAGAATCAGTGCCCGGTGTGCCAAGGCAGGAGGGTGATGGTTTCTTCAGATCCCTGCCTGGTGTGCAGCTTGTTCAGATGTTGGGCGTAGGCAGTCCCACCATGTAACCTAATGCCTCTCCTTCCTCTGCTGACATCACTCTGCATGGAACTCCCCCTGGTTTTCCACATCTGGATAGGGTGGTTGTAGAGAGAGAGCTCTGTGTGTGTGTGAATGTGCACTGCATTCCTCTGCCTGAAAGGAGGATGTCAAGGGGCTGAGAACTATTACAGCAAGCAGAGGTATTATCCACCACTACAGAGCATGCACATGGACTTGGAGGAAAGGTTAATTTCAAAGGAACATAAAGCTGATATGTCACCACCACAGACAATGAGTTTGAGCCCCACATGCAGCAGGGATCTCCAACTCTCCGGTTCCTGTCAGGGCATGATAGGAGTTGTAGTTTTGCAGCAGCTGGAGAGCCACTGATCTACAGGCATTTGAGAAATTGGACTTGACTTAAAGGGGTATTCTGATTGTAGCAAGTTGTCTCCTATCCTATAAGGATTAGATCAGTGGGAGTCCTATCCCACTGTATGGGGACCCGATTGGCAGGTAGTGCATGCGCACTGCTGCTCTATTCAAATTCTGTGGGACATCCGGAGATAGCTGAGCGCAGTAGTGGGCTGCTCTGGAACTCCCATAAAGATAAATGGAGCAGCAGTGCACATGCTCGACCTGCCACTCCGTTTATTGTGAGGGGCCCCGCAGGGTATGAGATCTCACTGGGACCCCCAGCGGTCTACTAGTTACCTGTAGATAAGGTATAAGTTATGACGACTGTAATACCCCTTTAAACCATTTTATTTAGAATATGTAGCAGTCACATTTTAAAACATGTTCACACTGAATTTTGAAGCTGAAAAAAACCTAGGCTGACCCTTTGAAATTCTGCCGTGAATTTGCATTTTTTGTTATATACAGAATTCGCTCCTCTTTTTTTTTTTTTCACCACGCAAATTTTAAATGAGCAATGGAAAACAGGGAATTCTCAATAGGAGGCAAGGATCCTTGCAATGCACGGGGTGAATGAAATCCCTGGTAAATTCACAGCAAAGTTGAATTCAAATCCACATGTAAGGGCTGTTTCACACGAGCGGATGCCGTGTGTGACATCCGCTGCGTGAATGACAGCCAAGACCCGCTGCGGACAGCAGAGACACGGAGCATTAACATGATTGATAATGCTCCATGCCTCTCTGTGACCTTTTTACTACAAAATCACAGTCAGATAAAGTTGTCACCGTGATTTTGTAGTAAAGAGGTCACAGAGAGGCACAGAGCGTTATCAATCATGTTAATGCTCCGTGCTTCTGCTGTCCGCAGCGGGTCTTGGCTGTCATTCACGCAGCGGACGTCATGCACGGCATCCGCTCGTGTGAAACAGCCCTAACTCTTTCTGATGCAGTTTATGTTCCGTGGGAACGCAATCTTAGACCCATTCACATATATATATATATATATATATATATATATATATATTGGTCCGGTCAGTATTTGGATGCAACTTTTGTAACATAGTAACATAGTACATAAGGCCGAAAAAAAGATATCTGTCCATCCAGTTCGGCCTGTTATCCTGCAAGTTGATCCAGAGGAAGGGGGAAAAAAAACTGTGAGGTAGAAGCCAATTTTTCCCACTTAAGGGGATTAAAAATTCCTTCCCGACTCCAATCAGGCATCGGAATAACTCCCTGGATCAACGACCCCTCTCTAGTAGCTATAGCCTGTAATATTATTACACTCCAGAAATACATCCAGGCCCCTCTTGAATTCCTTTATTGTACTCCCCATCACCACCTCCTCAGGCAGAGAGCTCCATAGTCTCACCGCTCTTACCGTAAAGAATCCTCTTCTATGTTTGTGTACAAACCTTCTTTCCTCCAGACGCAGAGGATGTCCCCTCGTCACAGTCACAGTCCTGGGGATAAATAGATGATGGGAGAGATCTCTGTACTGACCCCTGATATATTTATACATAGTAATTAGATCTCCCCGTAGTCTCCTTTTTTCTAAAGTGAATAATCCTAATTTTGATAATCTTTCAGGATACTGTAGTTGCCCCATTCCAGTTATTACTTTAGTTGCCCTCCTCTGGACCCTCTCCAGCTCTGCTATGTCTGCCTTGTTTGCAGGAGCCCAGAACTGTACACAGTACTCCATGTGTGGTCTGACTAGTGATTTGTAAAGTGGTAGGACTATGTTCTCATCACGGGCATCTATGCCCCTTCTGATGCAACCCATTATCTTATTGGCCTTGGCAGCAGCTGCCTGACACTGGTTTTTGCTGCTTAGTTTGCTGTTTATTAAAATTCCTAGGTCTTTTTCCATGTCAGTATTACCGAGTGTTTTACCATTTAGTATGTACGGGTGACTTGCATTATTCCTTCCCATGTGCATAACCTTACATTTGTCAGTGTTAAACCTCATCTGCCACTTATCTGCCCAAGCCTCCAATCTATCCAGATCCCTCTGTAGTAGTATACTGTCCTCTTCAGTGTTAATTACTTTACACAGTTTAGTGTCATGTGTAAAATTTGATATTTTACTGTGCAAGCCTTCTACAAGATCATTAATAAATATATTGACGAGAATAGGGCCCAATACTGACCCCCGAGGTACTCCACTAGTGACAGTGACCCAATCTGAGTGTGTACCGTTAATAACCACCCTCTGTTTTCTATCACTCAGCCAGTTACTTACCCACATACAGGCGTTTTCTCCCAGTCCGAGCATTCTCATTTTATATACTAACCTTTTATGTGGTGCAGTGTCAAATGCTTTGGAGAAGTCCAGATATATGACATCCATTGATTCGCCGCTGTCAAGTCTAGAACTTACCTCCTCATAGAAACTGAATAAATTAGTTTGACATGACCGATCCCTCATGAAGCCATGCTGATATGGTGTCATTTGCTTGTTTTCATTGAGATCCACGATAAAAGAAATGCTCCAGCACCAGAAGGACGTAATGAAAAAATTCCCGGTCTTTATTCAAATCACCAGCATATCGGTGCATACAGCGACAGTGACACAATGACCCACTTGTCCCCACGATCTACGCGTTTCGGACGATGTTGTCCTTAGTCATGATCTATGGCGTCTGGCGTGTGCCCGGCTGAAATAAGGCTCACCTCTGGAGTGTCCGCCCACAGGGAGGGACATTGAAATCCAGGGCAGGTAAAATAATCAGTCCGGATCACGCAAGACACCTGTGCAAACATATTCACCTGTGACATACAAAGAGTTTTGACACCCCACAATACTTTAGAAAAACTAATACAAAATATAAAATTGTGTCATTATTTCCTCATAAAAATTATTATTAGATGGAAAGGAAAAATTCATGATATTATCACACCTTTTTCCAACCTGGCATGGTATGGGTAACATAATATTGTCCACTGGATGTAGAACAAAAGACGCATGCTAAAAATAAATTTAGCAGACTAAAAAAACGGATCCAAATGTGCAAAATGTCAGTCAAGTTCCCATGGGTTAAGGCTGGTGGTTTGCTGTAGTCCTGTGTCCATGAATCCCACGTATATCATGATCTTTTATAATTAAGCAAGTCCAGATTCATCCAGTCATTCTGAGCAAAAATAACGCAGAGTGTGAACAAACACTTAGATTCATGGCAAATTTAAGCACATTGATATAATTGTAGTGTGTTCGAAAATCACTAATCACACTGCCAGTTCACCTGAAACATATCATCAATTTGTGTTCACATCTATCTTGCTGAAAAGAGGGAAAGAAAATCTGCTTCATGTGAACAGTGCCCAGCACTCCAAGATACAGACCGTTTCATATAAAGGCAACTTAGTAATTCAATATGATGATAACTTAGTACTATGAAAGAAATGTGTATAGCATCGGTCTAAAACAGAATTTGTGGATGTTTTGTATCTCTCACATACTCAAAAAATAAAGAATAAACAGATGCTATACATTTTATTTCTGTTACCTATAGTTTTGGTCTAGATTTATGTTTAAGGGATTTATTGATCTACTGTCATGACACATTTGGATACTTTTGTCATCATCTTATGTCTTTTCATATCCTTATTTCTCTGTTTCCATTCCCATCCATCATTCAACCACATTTTGATATTTTAAATGTCTGTCCAGACATAATCTCTGGAGAGATCGTGAAGGAATAAAAAAGAGAAATATCCATTCAAAAAGAGACCATAAGAAGTACACCGACGGATAATGCCTTTCTCTAGAGTTTATAGGCCGGCATTATACAAACAAGCAATATGCATATGTGCTGGAGCGCATAATTAAAGCGCAGCATGACAGGCATACCATTACAATACTGGTGTCTCAAATGTGACACGCATGACCCTCATAGGGAAGATCTCTTATAATTATGTGCATGTCAAACCCATACACCAGTTAAGGGGTGACTCAATCATGAACTTCAGAAATAATACACACAAAAATTAAAAAATAACCATAAGAAATATATGTATATATATATATATGGGTATGTGTAAAAACAAGGCAAAACCTTGGTTATGCTGCATGTAGATATTAATACAAGTACATTAATTCTTTTTTGAGATTGAGACCTTATGGGAATCTTGTATTTAGTCTCCAAATCCAAAAAGCTTCCCTGAGGAGGATTTTTTGTTTAATATTACCCCCTCTTTGAGACATTATAACCCGTTCGAAAGCAAAGGTACTAAATGTATCTATATTGCGGTTATGAACATCTATGAAGTGATGTGCCGCATTAGAGACTCCTGTGGCTATTGGGTTCAGTATGTAATTGAGGTGTTCACGCAGTCGATCTTTAAATTTCCTGCTAGTGCAACCGACATATGTCAGATCACAAGATGTACAATTGATGGCATATATGACTCCTATTGTATTGCAGTTTATAAAACTTTTAATTGGAAATTTTTCAGTATGCATTGAGTTGTGAAATTCTTTGGTATTTTTAGCAACTTTACATGTTTTACATCTTGTGTATCCACATTTGGAGAACCCAATGTATTTTAACCATGTGGGTGGATTTTTGGAGTGCATGGGAGTATACATGGAGGGGGAGAGCGTTGTACCCAATGTGTCGGGTCTTTTGGATACTATCCGGCATCCATGTCTCAGGGTTTCCCTCAAAATATGATCTTCATACAAGATAGGGAGACATCTGTGAATTATATTCTTGATTTCCGCAAATTGTCTGCTATATGTAAGTACAATTGTTGGTATACTGTTATTATTTATTTGGGGGATATCAGATTTAATATGGCTTTTGTTATTATATTCGTCCGTTCGTCCCTTAGTAGCGGAATTGAAATCTTTATTTACTGATTCTCCCTCTTTATTGGAGTTGAGGTTTAATAATTTGGCTCTTGATTTATTTTTGGCAATTTTGAAACCCCTATGGAGCATCCATTGAGGATAACCTCGCATTTTAAGACGTCTCCATATCTTCATGCATTCTTCATTGAATGCCTCATCTGTACTGCAGTTCCTTCTAGCTCTTATAAATTCACCGACAGGGATACTTTTAATGGTATGGAGAGGGTGATGGGAATTCGCCCTCAGGATGGTGTTGCCAGATACCTCTTTGCGGTAGGTCTCCGTTAACACCACCTGACCCGCAACTCCAGTCAGAGTCAAATCCAGGAATTGGATAGTTGTGGGATGATGCACACAGGTAAACCTAAGATTGTATGTGTTTTGGTTCAAATAATAGCGAGCGAAGTCTGGTATGACAGACACATCGCCTCCCCATATGAGGAGCAAATCATCGATGTATCTGCCATACCAGACTAAACACTCAGAGAACGGATTGTCAACTGA
Source organism: Bufo bufo (assembly GCF_905171765.1). NCBI lineage: Eukaryota > Metazoa > Chordata > Amphibia > Anura > Bufonidae > Bufo > Bufo bufo. Next base: position 32,426,428 of record NC_053394.1, on the reverse strand, counting down.
AAAAACATACTTTTCCTCCCAAAAAGACATGGCTATGTTAGCCAAAGACGGGAAGAATTTGGCTCCCATAGAAACACCCGAGACCTGGACATAAAAGACCTCGTCAAATACAAAATAGTTAGGAGGTACATTGTGACCTCCAACACAAAATCAATAAACATTTCAGAATAGCCACTATATTTGTGTAGATTGTATTCTAGGGCTAAGAGAGCATATGAGTGGGGAATGGAAGGATACAGTGCCACAACGTCCAGTGTAACCCAGGTATATTCTTTAGACCATGTGCAATCATACATATATTTAAGTACACTGGTAGTATCTCTTATATATCCTGGTGATCTTTTGACTAGAGGTTGTAGCACTGAGTCCAACCATTCTCCCAATTTCTCCGTTAGGGATCCAATACTCGATACTATGGGGCGTAATGGCGGAGGATTGACCCCTTTGTGCATCTTAGGAAGAGCGTGAATTATGGGAGTAACAGGGTATTCAACATTAAGAAAGTCAAATTGTTTCTGAGTTATATGTCCCTTTGCCAAACCTTTATTTAGAACTAGGGCCAGTTCCTTTTTATACATTATAAGGGGATTTTGTTTGAGGATATGGTAAGTAGTGGTGTCAGACAGGACCCCCAACATTAGTGAGTGATAACATGTTCTGTCGAGCACCACCACGGACCCTCCTTTATCCGCCATTTTTATTACAAGATCTTTATTGTCTTCTAATTGCTTTAAAGCAGTTCTCTGTAATGTATTCAAATTATGTTTTTTGACAATAGGGATCGAATCCTGTACTCTAAGTAATTCACTCTCTACTACTTCTTGGAATGTATCCATACAAGTAGTACGGTATTTCAAAGGGTAGTAGTTTTTATTAGGAGTCATGAAATCATGTTGTCCAATATCATCATATAGTACTTCCCCCTAACGTGAAGTACTATATGATGATATTGGACAACATGATTTCATGACTCCTATTAAAAAATACTACCCTTTGAAATACCGTACTACTTGTATGGATACATTCCAAGAAGTAGTAGAGAGTGAATTACTTAGAGTACAGGATTCGATCCCTATTGTCAAAAAACATAATTTGAATACATTACAGAGAACTGCTTTAAAGCAATTAGAAGACAATAAACATCTTGTAATAAAAATGGCGGATAAAGGAGGGTCCGTGGTGGTGCTCGACAGAACATGTTATCACTCACTAATGTTGGGGGTCCTGTCTGACACCACTACTTACCATATCCTCAAACAAAATCCCCTTATAATGTATAAAAAGGAACTGGCCCTAATTCTAAATAAAGGTTTGGCAAAGGGACATATAACTCAGAAACAATTTGACTTTCTTAATGTTGAATACCCTGTTACTCCCATAATTCACGCTCTTCCTAAGATGCACAAAGGGGTCAATCCTCCGCCATTACGCCCCATAGTATCGGGTATTGGATCCCTAACGGAGAAGTTGGGAGAATGGTTGGACTCAGTGCTACAACCTCTAGTCAAAAGATCACCAGGATATATAAGAGATACTACCAGTGTACTTAAATATATGTATGATTGCACATGGTCTAAAGAATATACCTGGGTTACACTGGACGTTGTGGCACTGTATCCTTCCATTCCCCACTCATATGCTCTCTTAGACCTAGAATACAATCTACACAAATATAGTGGCTATTCTGAAATGTTTATTGATTTTGTGTTGGAGGTCACAATGTACCTCCTAACGCATAACTATTTTGTATTTGACGAGGTCTTTTATGTCCAGGTCTCGGGTGTTTCTATGGGAGCCAAATTCTCCCCGTCTTTGGCTAACATAGCCATGTCTTTTTGGGAGGAAAAGTATGTTTTTTCAGTTGACAATCCGTTCTCTGAGTGTTTAGTCTGGTATGGCAGATACATCGATGATTTGCTCCTCATATGGGGAGGCGATGTGTCTGCCATACCAGACTTCGCTCGCTATTATTTGAACCAAAACACATACAATCTTAGGTTTACCTGTGTGCATCATCCCACAACTATCCAATTCCTGGATTTGACTCTGACTGGAGTTGCGGGTCAGGTGGTGTTAATGGAGACCTACCGCAAAGAGGTATCTGGCAACACCATCCTGAGGGCGAATTCCCATCACCCTCTCCATACCATTAAAAGTATCCCTGTCGGTGAATTTATAAGAGCTAGAAGGAACTGCAGTACAGATGAGGCATTCAATGAAGAATGCATGAAGATATGGAGACGTCTTAAAATGCGAGGTTATCCTCAATGGATGCTCCATAGGGGTTTCAAAATTGCCAAAAATAAATCAAGAGCCAAATTATTAAACCTCAACTCCAATAAAGAGGGAGAATCAGTAAATAAAGATTTCAATTCCGCTACTAAGGGACGAACGGACGAATATAATAACAAAAGCCATATTAAATCTGATATCCCCCAAATAAATAATAACAGTATACCAACAATTGTACTTACATATAGCAGACAATTTGCGGAAATCAAGAATATAATTCACAGATGTCTCCCTATCTTGTATGAAGATCATATTTTGAGGGAAACCCTGAGACATGGATGCCGGATAGTATCCAAAAGACCCGACACATTGGGCACAACGCTCTCCCCCTCCATGTATACTCCCATGTACTCCAAAAATCCACCCACATGGTTAAAATACATTGGGTTCTCCAAATGAGGATACACAAGATGTAAAACATGTAAAGTTGCTAAAAATACCAAAGAATTTCACAACTCAATGCATACTGAAAAATTTCCAATTAAAAGTTTTATAAACTGCAATACAATAGGAGTCATATATGCCATCAATTGTACATCTTGTGATCTGACATATGTCGGTTGCACTAGCAGGAAATTTAAAGATCGACTTCGTGAACACCTCAATTACATACTGAACCCAATAGCCACAGGAGTCTCTAATGCGGCACATCACTTCATAGATGTTCATAACCGCAATATAGATACATTTAGTACCTTTGCTTTCGAACGGGTTATAATGTCTCAAAGAGGGGGTAATATTAAACAAAAAATCCTCCTCAGGGAAGCTTTTTGGATTTGGAGACTAAATACAAGATTCCCATACGGTCTCAATCTCAAAAAAGAATTAATGTACTTGTATTAATATCTACATGCAGCATAACCAAGGTTTTGCCTTGTTTTTACACATACCCATATATATATATATACATATATTTCTTATGGTTATTTTTTAATTTTTGTGTGTATTATTTCTGAAGTTCATGATTGAGTCACCCCTTAACTGGTGTATGGGTTTGACATGCACATAATTATAAGAGATCTTCCCTATGAGGGTCATGCGTGTCACATTTGAGACACCAGTATTGTAATGGTATGCCTGTCATGCTGCGCTTTAATTATGCGCTCCAGCACATATGCATATTGCTTGTTTGTATAATGCCGGCCTATAAACTCTAGAGACAGGCATTATCCGTCGGTGTACTTCTTATGGTCTCTTTTTGAATGGATATTTCTCTTTTTTATTCCTTCACGATCTCTCCAGAGATTATGTCTGGACAGACATTTAAAATATCAAAATGTGGTTGAATGATGGATGGGAATGGAAACAGAGAAATAAGGATATGAAAAGACATAAAATGATGACAACAGTATCCAAATGTGTCATGACAGTAGATCAATAAATCCCTTAAACATAAATCTAGACCAAAACTATAGGTAAAAGAAATAAAATGTATAGCATCTGTTTATTCTTTATTTTTTGAGTATGTGAGAGATACAAAACATCCACAAATTCTGTTTTAGACCGATGCTATACACATTTCTTTCATAGTACTAAGTTATCATCATATTGAATTACTAAGTTGCCTTTATATGAAACGGTCTGTATCTTGGAGTGCAGGGCACTGTTCACATGAAGCAGATTTTCTTTCCCTCTTTTCAGCAAGATAGATGTGAACACAAATTGATGATATGTTTCAGGTGAACTGGCAGTGTGATTAGTGATTTTCGAACACACTACAATTATATCAATGTGCTTAGATTTGCCATGAATCTAAGTGTTTGTTCACACTCTGCGTTATTTTTGCTCAGAATGACTGGATGAATCTGGACTTGCTTAATTATAAAAGATCATGATATACGTGGGATTCATGGACACAGGACTACAGCAAACCACCAGCCTTAACCCATGGGAACTTGACTGACATTTTGCACATTTGGATCCGTTTTTTTAGTCTGCTAAATTTATTTTTAGCATGCGTCTTTTGTTCTACATCCAGTGGACAATATTATGTTACCCATACCATGCCAGGTTGGAAAAAGGTGTGATAATATCATGAATTTTTCCTTTCCATCTAATAATAATTTTTATGAGGAAATAATGACACAATTTTATATTTTGTATTAGTTTTTCTAAAGTATTGTGGGGTGTCAAAACTCTTTGTATGTCACAGGTGAATATGTTTGCACAGGTGTCTTGCGTGATCCGGACTGATTATTTTACCTGCCCTGGATTTCAATATCCCTCCCTGTGGGCGGACTCTCCAGAGGTGAGCCTTATTTCAGCCGGGCACACGCCAGACGCCATAGATCATGACTAAGGACAACATCGTCCGAAACGCGTAGATCGTGGGGACAAGTGGGTCATTGTGTCACTGTCGCTGTATGCACCGATATGCTGGTGATTTGAATAAAGACCGGGAATTTTTTCATTACGTCCTTCTGGTGCTGGAGCATTTCTTTTATCGTGCATCTACTATTGGACTGGCTTGTGTCCGCCCCGTGCACCATTACACAGGATCGGAAGGTGAGCTGGCTGTAACCTCTTACTATATTTTTCATTGAGATCCTCTAAGATAGCATCTCTCAGAAAACCTTCAAACAGTTTACCCACAACAGATGTTAAACTTACCGGCCTATAGTTTCCAGGCTCTGTTTTTGCACCCTTTTTGAATATTGGCACCATATTTGCTATGCGCCAATCCTGTGGGACATTCCCTGTCAGTACAGAGTCTGTAAATATCCGAAATAAAGATCTGGCTATGACATTACTTAATTCCTTTAGGATACGGGGGTGTATGTCATCCGGTCCTGGCGATTTGTCTATTTTAATCTTTTTAAGTCGCTGTTGTACTTCTTCCTGGGTCAGACAGGACACTTTTAATGGTGAATTAACTTTTACATTCTGCATTTCATCTGACAGTTTATTTTCCTCAGTGAATACACTGGAGAAAAAAATATTTAACAGCTTTGCTTTCTCCTTATCGCTCTCTGCACTCCCCCCTCATTACTCTGTAGAGGGCCGACACCTTCAGATTTATACTTTTTACCATTTATATAATTGAAGAACATTTTAGGGTTAGTTTTGCTCTCTTTGGCAATTAATCTCTCGGTCTCTAGTTTGGCGGCTTTTATTTGTTTTTTACATATTCTATTTTTTTCCTTATAGTTTTTCAATGCTTTAAATGCTTTCTTTTTGTCATTTATTGCTGCCTTTACTGTTCTATTTATACATATTGGTTTCTTCTTGTTCCTTAACCTTTTATTCCCATACGGTATGTACCTCTCACAATTAGATTTTAGGATGCTTTTAAAAATATCCCATTTTGTGGCTGTATTTTTTATTTTTGAGGACTTTGTCCCAGTTAGTTAGGCCTATGGCCTCTCTTATTTGGCTAAAGTTTGCTTTTTTGAAGTTTGGTATTTTTGTTCCTCCCTGTAGAAACGCTCATTTGAAGGATAATTGGAAGGTTATTACTTTATGGTCACTATTTCGCAGGTGTCCCCCAACCTGCACGTCTGTTGTTCTGTCAGGCCTATTGGTTAATACTAAGTCCAGTATGGCCGTCCCTCTAGTCGGGTCCTGAACCAGGTGGGAAAGGTAATTGTCTTTGATTATTGCCAAGAACCTGTTTCCTTTATGGGATGTACAGCTTTCAGTTTCCCAGTCTATAACTGTGTAGTTGAAGTCCCCCATAATAACCACCTCATTATGATCTGCCGCCTCGTCTATCTCGTTTAGTAGTAGATTTTCTGTGGACTCTGGTATATTAGGTGGTTTATAATAAACTCCTATTAGTAATTTATTATTGTTTTTAGCTCCATGTATCTCTCCCCACAGTGACTCCACATGTTCATGTCCCTCACTTATATCTTCTCGGACTGTGGGCTTTAGACAGGACTTTATATAAAGGCAGACCCCTCCCCCTCTCCGGTTTTGATGATCCTTTCTAAACAGACTGTAACCTTGTACATTAACTGCACCCACATACTGCGGCGGGGCAGGGAACGGAGCACATAGTTCCCTGCCCCGCCGCCGATCACCGCCTATGCGGTAGTGAAATCCTGGCGCAGACGCGCGTGATGATGTCATCGTGCGCGCCTGTGCCGGGACTCAGCAGCACAGTGCCGGGACTCTGCGAGCAAGCGCATGTGAGTATTTAGCTTTCAGTTTTTTTTTCTTTCGTTTTTTTTTCTTTTATGTGCCAATTTTGGGGGACATGAGGGGGGTGCACACAGGAGGACGTGGGGGGGGGGGGAATATGGTGGGATACTGTGTGGGGGCAAATTATTATGGGAGGGATTACTATATGGGGGGAAAATTACTATATGGGCAATGTGGGGGACACTACTGTGTGGGGGACACTACTGTGTGGGGGCAGAGTGGGGGACACTACTGTGTGGGGGCAGAGTGGGGGACACTACTGTGTGGGGGGCAGTGTGGGGGACACTACTGTGTGGGGGGCAGTGTGGGGGACACTACTGTGTGGGGGGCAGTGTGGGGGACACTACTGTATGGGGGGCAGTGTGGGGGACATTACTGTGTGGGGGCAGCGTGGGGGACACTACTGTGTGGGGGGCAGTGTGGGGGACACTACTGTGAGGGGGCAGAGTGGGGGACACTACTGTGTGGGGGCAGAGTGGGGGACACTACTGTGTGGGGGGCAGTGTGGGGGACACTACTGTGTGGGGGACACTACTCTGTGGGGGGCAGTGTGGGGGACACTACTGTGTGGGGGGCAGTGTGGGGGACACTACTGTGTGGGGGGCAGTGTGGGGGACACTACTGTGTGGGGGCAGCGTGGGGGACACTACTGTGTGGGGGGCAGTGTGGGGGACACTACTGTATGGGGCAGTGTGAGGGACACTACTGTATGGCGGGGGACACTACTGTGTAGGGGGCAGTGTGGGGGACACTACTGTGGGGTGGGGGCAGTGTGGGGGACACTACTGTGTGGGGGGCAGTGTGGGGGACACTACTGTGTGGGGGCAGCGTGGGGGACACTACTGTGTGGGGGGCAGTGTGGGGGACACTACTGTGTGGGGGATACTACTGTATCGGGGCAGTGTGGGGGACACTACTGTATGGGGGCAGTATGAGGGACACTACTGTATGGCGGGGGACACTACTGTGTAGGGGGCAGTGTGGGGGACACTACTGTGGGGTGGGGGCAGTGTTGGGGACACTACTGTGTGGGGGGCAGTGTGGGGACACTACTGTGTGGGGGACACTACTCTGTGGGGGGCAGTGTGGGGGACACTACTGTGTGGGGGGCAGTGTGGGGGACACTACTGTGTGGGGGGCAGTGTGGGGGACACTACTGTGTGGGGGCAGCGTGGGGGACACTACTGTGTGGGGGGCAGTGTGGGGGACACTACTGTGTGTGGGGGCAGTGTGGGGGACACTAATGTGTGGGGGGCAATGTGGGGGAAATTACTGTGTGGGGGCAGTGTGGGGGAAACTACTGTGTGGAGCAACTACAGTGTGGGGGACACTACTGTATGGGGGCAGTGTGGGGGAAATTACTGTATGGGGGCAGCGTGGGGGACGTTGCTATTGGGGAGGCACTTTAGGGGCAATTCTATTATTTCTGGGGACACTATACAGGGATTATTACCTGGAGCACAATATAGGGTGTTATTATTACTCGGGCACTCTAGGGGACATTATAGCTGCTGTAGACACTATAGGGACATTTGGGGTAATTTATCAAACTGGTGTAAAGTAGAACTGGCTTAGTTGCCCATAGCAGCCAATCAGATTCCACCTTTCATATTTGAAAGCTTTTTTTGAAGTCCTGTTCTACTTTACACCAGTTTGACAAATGACCCCAATTATGTCTATTAGGGTCACTATTTTTTCAGCAGTATAGTACCTGGGGCATTGGGGGACACAACGGGCACAGTATTGGGGGTGGCAGCAGGATGACACTGTGGGGACACCAGGATGGGGGGGTTGATGGCAAAATTGAGAAATCTAACGTGTCTGTGTTACAAACTCTGTAGAGACGAGATGCGGCTGAAAGAATTTCTCATTGCGGTCTAACGGAGGAGAAGAGGAAAGAGACACAGATATCCTGTGTATGCATATCTGAGTTAATGAATAGCTGGTGGGACATTGACACCGGGGGTAGGGTGGGATAATAAAGTCTAGGTTCTGCATGTTCAGCTACTTTCAAATACCTAAAAATCTAGCAGATGCTCTACTTAGACAGCATCTAAGTAGATCACGGGTGGTAGCTGAATCAGTACTACAGAATAAGGGCTCATGCACATGACCGTTGCCTGTTTTGCGGTCTGCAAATTTCAGATCCGCAAAACACGGATACCGGCTGTGTGCATTCTGCATTTCACGGAACATCCGGCCCACAATAGAACTAACCTATGCTTGACAGTAATGCGGACAAGAATAGGACATGTTCTATTTTTTTGTGGGTGCAACGGAACGGACATACATCTTTTGCGGCCACATTGAAGTGAATGGGTCCACATCTGATTTGCAAAAAATGCGATTCGGATGGGGACAAAATATATGTTTCTACGCATTTACATGGATGATAGAAAACTTGTCTGTGTCTCTGATGGTGAACATGAATGAAAAGCAAAAAACTTTTTAACCACCTCCGGACCGCCGAACGCAGCGACGCGTCCTGGAGGTGGTTGATTGATTCCTCCTGGACGCATATACGCGTCCTCTCGCGAGACGCGAGATTTCCTGTGAACGCGCGCACACAGGCGCGCGCGTTCACAGGATCGGAAGGTAAGCGAGTGGATCTCCAGCCTGCCAGCGGCGATCGTTCACTGGCAGGCTGGAGATGAGATTTTTTTAACTCCTAACAGGTATATTAGACGCTGTTTTGATAACAGCGTCTAATATACCTGCTACCTGGTCCTCTGGTGGTCCCTTTTGTTTGGATCGACCACCAGAGGACACAGGCAGCTCAGCAATATGTAGCACCAAACACCACTACACTACACCCCCCCCCCCCTGTCACTTATTAACCCCTTATTCACCCTTGATCACCCCTGATCACCCCATATAGACTCCCTGATCACCCCCCTGTCATTGATCACCCCCCTGTCATTGATCACTCCCCTGTAAGGCTCCATTCAGAGGTCCGTATGATTTTTACGGATCCACTGATACATGGATCGGATCCGCAAAACACATACAGACGTCTGAATGGAGCCTTACAGGGGGGTGATCACCCTATATAGACTCCCTGATCACCCCCCTGTCATTGATCACCCCCCTGTCATTGATCACCCCCCTGTAAGGCTGCATTTAGATGTCCGTATGTTTTTTAAGGATCCATGGATACATGGATCGGATACGCAAAACACATACGGACATCTGAATGGAGCCTTATAGGGGGGTGATCAATGACAGGGGGGTGATCACCCAATATAGACTCCCTGATCACCCCCCTGTCATTGATCACCCCCTGTCATTGATCACCCCCCTGTAAGGCTGCATTCAGATGTCCGTATGTTTTTTACGGATCCACGGATACATGGATCGGATCCGCAAAACACATACGGACATCTGAATGGAGCCTTATAGGGGGGTGATCAATGACAGGGGGGTGATCACCCCATATTGACTCCCTGATCACCCCACTGTCATTTTTCACCCCCCTGTCATTGATTATCCCCCTGTAAGGCTGCATTCAGATGTCCGTATGTTTTTTACGGATCCACGGATACATGGATCGGATCCGCAAAACACATACGGATATCTGAATGGAGCCTTATAGGGGGGTGATCAATGACAGGGGGGTGATCACCCCATATAGACTCCCTAATCACCCCCCTGTCATTGATCACCCCCCTGTCATTGATCACCCCCCTGTAAGGCTCCATTCAGACATTTTTTTGGCCCAAGTTAGCGGAATTTTTTTTTTTTTTCTTACAAAGTCTCATATTCCACTAACTTGTGTCAAAAAATAAAATCTCACATGAACTCACCATACCCCTCACGGAATCCAAATGCGTAAACATTTTTAGACATTTATATTCCAGACTTCTTCTCACGCTTTAGGGCCCCTAGAATGCCAGGGCAGTATAAATACCCCACATGTGACCCCATTTCGGAAAGAAGACACCCCAAGGTATTCCGTGAGGGGCATATTGAGTCCATGAAAGATTGAAATTTTTGTCCCAAGTTAGCGGAAAGGGAGACTTTGTGAGAAAAAAAATAAAAAATCAATTTCCGCTAACTTGTGCCAAAAAAAAAAAATTCTATGAACTCGCCATGCCCCTCATTGAATACCTTGGGGTGTCTTCTTTCCAAAATGGGGTCACATGTGGGGTATTTATACTGCCCTGGCATTTTAGGGGCCCTAAAGCGTGAGAAGAAGTCTGGGATCCAAATGTCTGAAAATGCCCTCATAAAAGGAATGTGGGCCCCTTTGCGCATCTAGGCTGCAAAAAAGTGTCACACATCTGGTATCGCCGTACTCAGGAAAGTTTGGGCAATGTGTTTTGGGGTGTCATTTTACATATACCCATGCTGGGTGAGATAAATATCTTGGTCAAATGCCAACTTTGTATAAAAAATGGGAAAAGTTGTCTTTTGCCGAGATATTTCTCTCACCCAGCATGAGTATATGTAAAAAGACACCCTAAAACACATTGCCCAACTTCTCCTGAATACGGCGATACCACATGTGTGACACTTTTTTGCAGCCTAGGTGGGCAAAGGGGCCACATTCCAAAGAGCACCTTTCGGATTTCACCGGCCATTTTTTACAGATTTTGATTTCAAACTACTTTGCACGCATTTGGGCCCGTAAAATGCCAGGGCAGTATAACTACCCCACAAGTGACCCCATTTTGGAAAGAAGAGACCCCAAGGTATTTCGTGATGGGCATAGTGAGTTCATGGAAGTTTTTATTTTTTGTCACAAGTTAGTGGAATATAAGACTTTGTAAGAAAAAAAATCATCATTTTCCGCTAACTTGTGACAAAAAATAAAAAGTTCTATGAACTCACTATGCCCATCAGCGAATACCTTAGGGTGTCTACTTTCCGAAATGGGGTCATTTGTGGGGTTTTTGTACTGTCTGGCCATTGTAGAACCTCAGGAAACATGACAGGTGCTCAGAAAGTCAGAGCTGCTTCAAAAAGCGGAAATTCACATTTTTGTACCATAGTTTGTAAACGCTATAACTTTTACCCAAACCATTTTTTTTTTTACCCAAACATTTTTTTTTATCAAAGACATGTGGAACAATAAATTTTGAGAAAAATTTATATATGGATGTCGTTTTTTTTGCAAAATTTTACAACTGAAAGTGAAAAATGTCATTTTTTTGCAAAAAAATCGTAAAATTTCGATTAATAACAAAAAAAGTAAAAATGTCAGCAGCAATGAAATACCACCAAATGAAAGCTCTATTAGTGAGAAGAAAAGGAGGTAAAATTCATTTGGGTGGTAAGTTGCATGACCGAGAAATAAACGGTGAAAGTAGTGTAGTGCAGAAGTGTAAAAAGTGGCCTGGTCATTAAGGGTGTTTAAGCTATGGGGGCTGAGGTGGTTAATGTGATTATAGCCAGCCATGTTCACGTGTCAGCTCTAATCAAATCTGTACACAATCTGCATCCTACACATGTGATTCTTGTGCAGGATAGCCAAGGATTTTTCTTGGAGAATCTCACCCCTTGCAATGCGTAGGGTGAAATCCATCGTGAATACACAGGACAGTCTGCCGCAAAATCCTTATTTAACATATGCAGATTCTGCTGTGTAATTGCTGCAGATCTGCGGTGGAATAATAAGTCGATGCTTGTTTCTTGAATGGTTGTGGCTAAACCCCGTGTTCTATGAGGACCTTGTGACATCACAGGGTAACGTGACATTGTAAGTTACATAACTCTGAAGCAGACGTGTGCTGGACGTTCCGTGCATTGCGGTCCCCATTGCACGGGCACCATCCGTGTGGTTGCCGCAGAAGGATGCAGACCCACTCAACTTGAATGGGTCGGTGATCCGTCGGCACCATGTTCTATTTCGTTGCAGTGCGGAGGCACGGAGAGAAACACCACGGAAGCACTCGGTATTGCTTCCATGGGGTTCCGTGCCTCCTTTCCGCTCCTTCTGGATTGCAGGCCATATTACGAGCACGGCCGGGCAACAGCCGCGTGCATTTGGCCTAAGGGCTAAATCCCATGCGCCGTGGTATTAATATAGCATGAAAATAATAATAACTAACCCTATAAATAGTGTCTCAGTGAGGCGTTTGGTGAGATTAGGGTTGAGGCTTCCAATGTCATGGGATTTAGACATAAACTTTCTATAAAAATATATATTTTTCTGTAAATGTATTCTTCAAAGCTCCCGTAGGGGGAGCTACCAAACAACTTTGTGAGTTTGTATTTGCAACCAGGAAATATACAATGTATTTTTGTACAAAAGATGTATTCTTGTAGACAAGAGAAATATCATGACATGCAAAATAAAGTTAGCAGAGTCTTAAAGGGGTTGTCTCTCATCAGCAAAAAAGTATTTCTCTGTACCAGCTGACAGCTTAGTGGTGTACGGAGTGTGAAATTTATAAATGAGCAGCAGCAGTGCTGTGACTACAGTCAGGAGCGCATATTGCTGCTCCTGCCCGTGCTCCCCGTACGATTACTAACGCCTGGCAGCACATGGGTAACCTGGCACTATGCCAGCAGCCTATTAGAGGCCTCCTGAGCCGTACAGCACGGGACACAGACCGGAAGAGTATATGTGTTTATTCTTTTTAATATGGTACAATACAGGAGAGGAGCGCTATGGGGGCACTTCTTACTGGCACATGATTGGGAGGCATCTATGGGGGGCACTTCTTACTGACACATGATTGGGGGGCACTTCTTACTGGCACATGATTGGGGGGGCATCTATGGGGCACTTTTTACTGGCACATTATTGGGTGGCACTATGGGGGCATTTCTTACTGGCACATTATTGGGGGGCACTATGGGGGCATCTACTGAGGCCACAAAGAAGGGGTATTTTATATGGGGGGCTCTGTATAGGGGCATTTTATACTGGGACACATTATGGTGGGTACTATGGGGAAGGGGGGAGAAGAGTACTATGGGGTCATCTACGGGGGGGAACTAAGAAGGGGTATTTTATACTTGCAAATCATGGGGGATACTGAGGGCATCTACTGGGGCATTTTATAGGGGCATTTTATACTGGTACATTATGGGGGGCACTAGGAGGAAGGGGGGAGAGGAGCACTATGGGGCATTTACTGGTGGCACTATATAGGGGTATCTTATACTGGCACATTATGGGGGCACTATGGGGACATTAGCTCAACTGGGGGCATGAAAAGGGGGTATTTTTTGCACTGGCACTCATTATAAAGGGGCATTGTTTGTACTGTCACATTATAAGGAGAATTATTACTACTGGGGGGCATTATGGTGGGCTTTATTACTACTGGGGGTCTATGGGGAACATGATTACTAGTATGGGCACTATAGGAACATTATTAATTCTGGGGCACAGTGGGGACATGTTGGGGGACTGTAGGAGCACTATTACTACCATGTGTGCTCTAGCAGAGAATTATTACTATTGGTGGAACTTTTGGGAGCACTATTACTGCGGGGGCACACTAGCACAGTATCAGCTTAGCACAGTTATTTTTGGGGGACGTTATGTTTACACTATTAAGCCTCATGCACACGTCATACCAGTGTATTACTGTACTGCGGCGGCAGCAGGAAGCAACCAATGACGCCGTGCGCTCCTGCACTCAGAAGAAATCCAGGCCGGTATCACATGGTCCGTGTTCCACGGACGTGTGCATGAGGCTTTAGTGTCAGGCTTTAGGTATGGGGCGCTGTATTAGCCCTGTATGTTCTGTAGTGATATACACAATGTTAGGAGGGAAGGGGTTAGGTTGAGAATTTGGTATGGTGGTGGTGGTGGGGGGGGAGTTAAATTTTTGCCACAGGCAGCAGAAAGGCTAGGTGCACCCCTGGGTACGGGCAGGAGCAGCAATGTGCGCTCCTGCCCATACTCACAGCGCTGCTGGGGTCCCATTCATAAATTTCATACTCCCTACTCCGTACACTGCTAAGCACCCATGCTCAGGGGCCCACCAGAGGAGTCACTTGTACCCTGTGGGCCAGTCCGACCCTAGTGTTATATGGCGGCACGATGGGCGTAGCAGAGGAAGCAGCTGCTTTGGGGCCTGGACTCAGAAGGGGCCCACCCAGGTGGAATATTGAATGAAACAGATGGAGTGGCTGCCGGGCCTCTTCTGAGAGAGAGATGTTGACTAGTCAAAGGACTGTGGGTTGCACAGGAGTTATGGGTTGCGAAGAAGTTGCTGGAGGGCCCATTCAAAAATTTGCTGTGTGGCCCAGTAAATTCTAGTTACGTCACTGGCGTGGCACACTGTACCTGCTCGCAGGTTGCACGCACATAGGCTTGGGATCCAAGTCACACAGATCAATTGTACGGTACCTGCATTTCAGTGGGGGTTTATATTGCTGTACAGCCGCATCGGGGGCCGCATTTCTAGTGGTATACCGCTCTAGGTACTAGTTCAATTCTATTGGGTAACGCAAAGAAGAATGCAGACTACATTGCAAAATAAGTCCCCATAACCATGGCTGCTGTCACGTAGGGTAGGGAACAGTGCAGCCCTGTACTCCACCTGCAGCACTAAATGCCGGCTCACAACTTGGCGACGGTCCCTGACTTGACTGGAGTGCAGCCCGACTGCCAGTGAATGGGGCTGAGCTGCACCCATGCCACGTGACATAGTCATGACTTCACTGACTACTGCGAGCGCCGCTGCCATCTCAAACAGTTGATCGGAGGGGATCCTGGGTGTCGGACCTCCACCGATCCGATACTGATGACCTATCCAAAGGACAGGTCATCAGTGAGAAAAAGGTAAAGAAACCCTTTGAGGTGAAATGTGCGGGAATCCAGAGCGCTTCTCTCCCCCTCAGTCAGTCACAGAGAAATATGTCGGCCATTTCGGTCTAGTGACTGCAGGTGAGAGGAAAGCTCAGTCAGTCAGTCTGAGAGCACGCTCACATGCTGCAGTCTGTGCATGGGGGCCACAGAAAATAGCACACCCCTGTGTCTGTCCAGGCCTTGTGCTGGACGGAGGACAGGGAGCCAGGAAACCAGTCTACCGGACATCTGGCCACCCTAACGAAGAGACAGTTGAGACATACCTCAGCTGTCCCGCAATCGCCACCGGAATCTGTTGGGAGGTGTGCTTAAAGGGCTTCTGTCACCCCATTAAACCGTTTTTGTTTTTTTTTTCTTTACTAATAATCCCTACACTGCGATCTCAGCATACATAAGCTAATTAATGATTTTCGTTCAGTAGAATTTGCTAAAAATCGATTTTTATAATATGTAAATTACCTTGCTACCAGGCGCAGGCGCATTGAGGAGCGAGCGGCCGAGTGAGTGGCCGCCTCTCAGTGCGCCGGCGCAGATTGAAGATAGGTACGGCCGCGGCGCAGGCGCCAGATATTGAATGAAAACAGGCAGGGCCAGCAGAGAACTATTCCGTTCCCTGGCCCTGTCAATCAACAAGCGGAGGGGGCGTCAGTAGGATCGGAGGATGCGGCTGCTACCAGCAAGTAGCCGCCCTACTTGCTGGTAGCAAGGTAATTTACATATTATAAAAATCGATTTTTTTGCAAATTCTACTGAACGAAAATCATTAATTAGCTTATGTATGCTGAGATCGCAGTGTAGGGATTATTAGTAAAGAAAAAAAAAAACGGTTTAATGGGGTGACAGAAGCCCTGGTTTTCTGACATTTTAATACTGATGACCTATCCTCAGAATAGGTCATCAGTATCTGATCGGTGGGGGGTCTAACACCCGGGACCCCTGACAATCAGCTGTTTGAGAAGGCAACTGCGCTCCTGAGCGCCGCTGCCTTCTTGCTGCTTTTCCTAGGCCAGCGATGTTCACATTCATTGGTCACGTGGCCTAAGAGAAGCTCAGCCCTATAGAAGTGAATGGGGCTGAGCGCCATACCAAGCACAGCCGCTATATAATGTACGGCGCTGTACTTGGTGAGCAGGGAGAAGGCAGAGGCGTTCACAGAAGTGCCGCTGCCTTCTCAAAACAGCTGGTAAGTGGGGGTCCCTGGTGTCGGACCCCACCAATCAGACAATGACTCATCAATATTAAAATGTCTGAAAACCCTTTTAAATTAGTTATGTCACTAAGGCTAAGTTCACACGAACGTGTGTGATCCGTGGCCGTATTGTGGGCTGCAATACACGGCCACAGTTCGGTGTGCATTCCGCATCACGGATGCGGACCCATTCACTTCAATGGGTCCGCAAATCCGGAATAGCGGAACGGGACCCCTCGGAAGCACTACGGAGTGCTTCCGTGGGGTTGCGTCCCGTACTTCCGTTCCGCAAAAAGATAGAACATGTCCTATCTTTTTGCGGAACGGGCGGATCGTGGACCCATTAAAGTGAACGGGTCCGCGATCTGATGCGGCTGACCTACGGCCGGCGATCGTGCATTGCGGCCCGCAGCACGGGCTAACACACGTTCGTGTGAACTCGGCCTAAGGGTTTAAAGTGCAAAAAGTGATATTTTCGGGAGTGTTTTCTTGCGGTCCACAAAACGGTTCGTTTGAAGGCACAGGTTCTTTCAAACACAGGGTGCGCCACAGACCCTGCTTATCAAAGCCAAGCACTGATTCTGACACCTAACCAACATGGCGCACAGGGGTTGTCACCCAGCCTTCTCAGATTCCTGAATGGCCTTTCTAATAAGGCAGCACAACAAGACTATTTGCTTTCCTCTAGGAAAGGTGGATGACCTTCATAGGACTTGTGAATTGGCAGCCATGTTTTTTATTTTGTTTCAGGGGTAAATGCTCTGTGCTGCTGTGGACTGTACTCTGTACTCTTTATTACTTCTGCTATGTCACCACAGGCAGGAGAGGCTGCGGCTGAGGGGAGGAGGGGTGACCGCTGTCCTCACACAATCACCTCAGCTCTCCCTCATGACGTCAATGGCGGCTCTGAGCCACGTCTCCCGCCAATATCACGGCCCCGCCCCTGACTGCGCTAATTGGCTGAGCTGTGTACTTGCGTCAATTACCTGGGGCGGGGCGGGGTTTGTACATGGCCTGAGAGGTAGTCACCGCCAGTCAGTCAGTCTGTACCGAGCGGAGGAGCGTCATTTGTCCGGCCTGCTGAGCCGCATGTCTGCACAGGTATGTGCGCCTTATAGCGTGTGATAGTACATGTGTAAACACTTCTCACACACGTTCTATGTCATACATGTACAGTGCATACACAGTGTGTGTAATATGTTTAATGTATGTAATACGTGTATAGTGTATGCAGTATAGCATGTTCTACATGTACTGTGCATGCAGTGTAATATCACATGTAATGTATATCATACATATACGGTATCACATATATAATGTATATAACATGTAATATAGTGCATATATCATACATAGTGCATATACTACCACATGTACAGATGTGTAATACATATATAATGTTACCATGTCTTGTGTATGTAATATACGGTATATATCATGCATATATACATTATATACCATGTCACATGTATGTACAGATGTGTAATACATATATTATATATATCTTATGTTGTCACGTCTATGTATGAACATGTAATATACTGTATATATCATACAGTGCATAAATGATCACATCTCTATGTATAGATGTGAATCACATTATATACCATGTCATACAGTGCACATAGTAATGTCATGTGTATGTAATATACAGTATATATCATACATATACGATCACATATGTATAGATGTGTAATTTCACATAAAGTATACATCATTCCTATACGGTGCACATAGTACCACATCAGATATCTGTGTGTTTGTGGCATGTATGTAATATCGCACCCATGTAATGTATGTAGCACATGCGGTGTGTGTGTGTGTGTGTGTGTCTGTCGCGTTGCTCTGCTATTCTGCACTGTCAGGGTAAGGTTAGGTTCACACCATATTCGACCAAAGACAATCCAAACATAAAGCGCACAGCAGTGGTGAAACTACAACTCCCAGCATGCCCAGACAGATCCTTTCACAGCAGCTGTAGATCTGCAGGGCGTCAGCGACCTCCGGCACGCCAGCTGCTATGAAAACACTTGCTGGGCTGTTCTGCAGCAAGGTCCCCCTTCAAATGAATGGGACTGAGCTGCAATACCAAGCACAGCCACTGTCCAATGTACGGCGCTGTCACTGAGGGGTGTAATGTCCCCACGAGACCCTTCACCCTCCGTAGAATTATCCAGCTTGCTGCAGGAACCTTTGGACTTGTTTGTATAAAGTACAGTGAGAGCAAATTAGTTTTGATGAGGGGGAGGGTTCTGAGTGCTGAGACCCCCACCGATCCCTAGAACAAAAAGGGACAAGCTTGCACACATCGCATTCTCAAAACTTTTCATAGGCCTCTATGAAAACTAAGTGACCCTGATGTGGATTCTGGATAGTCCGGTGCATATTAACCATAGGCTTGGGCTGATTTCACATTAGCGTTTTTTGCCGATCCGTCATAACGCTTCCGTTGCAATAATACAACCGCATGCATCCGTCGTGAACGGATCCGGTTGTATTATGTCTTCTATAGCCATGACGGATCCGTCTTGAACACCATTGAAAGTCAAAGGGGGACGGATCCGTTTTCTATTGTGTCAGAGAAAACGGATCCGTCCCCATTGACTTACATTGTGTGCCAGGACGGATCCGTTTGGCTCCTCTTCGTCAGGCGGGCAGCATCCGGGGCGCAATGGTGACTCAACGGAGGCAAACTGATGCATTCCGAGCGGATACTTTTCCATTCAGAATGCATCCGTTTTGGACCGCTTATGAGAGCCCTGAACGGATCTCGCAAACGGAAAGCCAAAACGCCAGTGTGAAAGTAGCCTTAGAGGCAGACCAAATACTTCTCACAGCTGAAGGTTTGTCACAGCTGCAGTTGTATCCTCCTGTGAGCTAAACAGCTTGGACTCCACAGACTGATACATTGTAGCAAACTGTCATGAAAGGGCAGAGAAGGGTGGTGATGTTACAGAATTACATAGACTGGATACATTTGTAGCAAACTCCCCCAGGAGTGAATAGTATTAGATTTTGTACAGGGTGTAATCCTCTGCTTGCTGTAAGTGAATGAATACATTCTTGTTCATATCCAGAGATTTTGAAAAAGGTGACAAAACAGAATCTTATTGTAAAGCAGAACATCAGTCCTACATGCAGAGTGCCCACTGTGCCTACACCACCCATAGTTGCATAGGGCATGGTGGGCGATGCCTATCTCTGGGTGCCCATGAGGTTGGCCCATCCTGTAGGGTGGTAAAGACTTCAGCGTGCAGGATTGTACCAGTACATGCTGTGTATAGAAGATTATTCGCTCCAACCCTGATGTATATTTGTACAGCATGTGATAATTATGTGACTCACATGGGCAGAGCCCCGGATCATAAGGCTGGCGCGTCTCCAGGGCAGGACGTGTGATGCCTTCTAATCACAGATAACGCAGGAAGGGTTAGCTGGGATTTAGGCAGCTTGGCGTGTGCTGTGGGTGATGCAGCAGGAAGGCCCCCATCAGTGGCGGTTACTGTGTGTCACTGTCATATGTACCCGAGCAATGTGACATCTTGCCAATTTCCTGTACTGGGGACCACAACCTCAGTGCAAGCAAAGCTAAATCTCCTTTCTTTTTTTTTTTTCTACATTGGTAAGGTTGGTTGCACATCGCCGAAACTATAATAGAAAATGCCTAATCTTGTCTGCGATTGCGGACAAGAATAGGACAGGTTCGATTTTTTTTGCGGGTGCGGATCCGGACAGCACATTCCGGCCCCATTGAAAATGAATGGGTCTGCACCCGTTCCGCAAAATTGCAGAACAGATGCGACCCCATTTTGCGGATGTGTGAATGGACCCTGAGGGTATGTTTGCATGGTTTAAAGTGCGGATTTTGGTGCATATTCCTGGGGGTAACATGGCAAATCCCCAACCCATTGTTTATGATGGAAATCCACTTTGCCATCCATATAGCTCCAGATCATTTCTGCATGGGGCTCATCCACCATTGGATCAGCAGCATAACAAACTACAAATCTGCATCAGAAATCCAAGGATCAGCCTTGTACTTCTGCTGCAAACTCCCCATCAAATAGACATTGCATTTAGAAGCGTGTGAACGTGCTCTTATGGTGAACGAAGTTCAGTTAAAGGTCCAGCTTTGGTGCCGCTGTATTGCATCCGTCTGACACTGTGCTTACGGTGTTTCTTTAGTTGACATAGAACGGGCCGCTGAGCTTGTCATTAGTCTCTGTTCCCAGTGGGGCTCGCAGTTAATGATCCCATGTCACACACGTTCACTAGGGCCCATTTAATAGGCCAAATACCTCTTGGCATGCAACTCAAATACTGGGAAGAACATATACGGTAGTCTGTGTGCAGATGAGGCCTAGGTCAAAGTCAGGGCCACAGGGGCTCCATGCTTTTAAAAAATCAATTGGAATCCTTAGGGCAGTGGTCTCCATGCTCTCCAGTATTGACAAGACCTCTGCCCCCTGCAAACCCTGGGGGTCCGACCACAGGGACCCTCACTAATCATGAGTAGAAGGGCTGTCTGGTATTGCATTTTACCGAAATGGAACTAATCTGCCAAAGCACGTGCGTTGCATGGTCCAGAGTGGCGCTGTGTACCATAGAACTACATTGAGTACCATGTTTGGCGAGTCCTCACCAACCAGACTTTGGAGGTATTTGGCTTGCCAGCTGTTGTGAAACTACTACGCCCAGCATACCCACACTAGGGGTTGTAGTTTCGCCACAGGTTGGAGACTCCAGACTTAGGAATGTTTTATCAATGTCGAAGTGTGCAGGGCCCCAGACTACTCCACGGAGCCAGGTAGCCACGGTGCTGCTTCAATATTACTTACAGATGAGAGCTGGGTGCAGAGATTTAAAGGGTTAACCCTCAGTGACTAGGTAATCTGGCTGAAGACACACCTGGCCAGGGCAAAAAGCAGAACTAGTTACAACAAGGAACTGAAACTTGTTTTTGCTCCGATATGGGGGAGGTAGGATACATAGCTCGCATGCATATCTTAATGAGACATCTGGATGCAAATCTTGATCTCTGAGCAGCTTTCACTTCATATTTTTTTTGTCTCTTGCAGTATTTGTCAGGCTGTTCCATCATGGGCACGCCAGCTTCTGTCATCAGCGCCCCTGCAGCAGCAGCAGCGTGGCAGGCCCCAGAACCACGGACCAGGAAAAAGGCCTCAGCCAACATTTTCAAAGACATTGACCTCCTGCAGATACAGACTCTCTTCCGCACCAACGGGGACGAGCTCGCGGATGAACGAGCTCAGATCATCTACAACTACGCCGGAGACAGGCACGTCGCAGACGCCTTGATCAAGCTCCGGAGAAAGAAGAGGAACAAGGGCTTTCGTTTATCGCATCAGAAACGGAGAAGTGATGGAATCGGAGGACTGTCTGTGCAAAACTTCAGTAAACTCTGGTAAGGGTCCTTTCTGTTGTGAGCCAGAATATCGTCTCTCCCCATTGTCTGGAAGATATGGGAAAAGTCAAGCAATAGAGGGACTGTACAAAAGCAGCCAGGCACCCTCGGATCGGTGGGGTGATTTTAAAGGGGTTGTCTCACTAAGGCTACTTTCACACTCGCGTTTTGGCTTTCCGTTTGTGAGATCCTTTCAGGGCTCTCACACGCGGTCCAAAACGGATCAGTTTTGCCCTAATGCATTTTGATAGGAAAAGGATTCGCTCAGAATGCATCAGTTTGCCTCCATTCCGCTCTGGAGGCGGACACCAAAACGCTGCCTGCAGCA
The DNA here is from genome assembly GCF_905171765.1 of Bufo bufo. Taxonomy (NCBI): domain Eukaryota; kingdom Metazoa; phylum Chordata; class Amphibia; order Anura; family Bufonidae; genus Bufo; species Bufo bufo. The sequence goes on along the minus strand of NC_053394.1, from coordinate 32,404,281 downwards.
TTTTGCTGTCCACTTGACTAGACTAAACCAAACGGATCCGTCCTGGCACACAATATAAGTCAATGGGAACGGATCCGTTTTCTATGACACAATCTGGCACAATAGAAAAAACGGATCTGTCCTCCATTGACTTTCAATGGTGTTCAAGACTGTCTTGGCTATGTTAAAGATAATACAAACGGATCCGTTCTGAACGGATGCAGACATTTGTATTATCTGAACGGATCCGTCTGTGCAGATCCATGACGGATCCGCAACAAACGGGAGTGTGAAAGTAGCCTAACACTACCTGATCCTATACGGGTTCTGGCAGACTCGGTCCATCACTGAATAAGACTACTTTCACATCTGCGTCGTCTTGTTCAGGATTTGAGATCCGATAAAGGATCTGAAAACCTGAATTACATGGTTAGTATGCATCCATTTATGTCCTGCCGCCGGACACAAAACCATTGCAAGCAGTGTTTTTGTGTCCGGTTTGCAAAATGCAACTAACCAGATCTGGCATGAAAATCATTGTGAGTCAGTGGTGCCAGATCAGCATTTTTAGTTGGGGGGGTGGGGGGAATAAAAACTAGACTTGTATTATGGCGGATCAAAACAGAATGCCTCTTACAGCCTTCCGTTTTGCATTCCGTCATAGAATTCTGTTAAACGCAATCCATAACTGGATTCCTCCACTGCCCGAATGCCGAACCCATAAAGTTCAGGTTCGCTCATCTCTACTGATCACCAGGGGTTCCTGAAGCTGGACCTGTGGCCGATTTTAACTTTCTAACAACCAGGAATTGTTCAAAAGCGGAGAACCATTTTAAAAGGTGCATTCTAACCTTGGGCATTTATAGAATAGCCACAGGATATGCCGTTAACGTCTGATAGAAGCAGAAAGCTCCGGGACCAGAATTTTTGGGGAGAACAAGGTTTCCCGGCCTGCCTGGTGAGGGGGCTGAGGATAAATGGAGAAGCGGCCCCCATGTCTTTGTCGCTCTCCATACTTGTTCTACTGTTTTGTGTAAATCCCATAGAAGTGAATGGAGGGGGCCGCACACATGAAGCTGCTATCTCTCCCTTCATTCTCTGCCTATCCAGGTGGGTCACCCTCAACAGACATTTATGGCATATATCCTGTGGATATGTCATAAAGTGGGAATACCCCTTTAAAATTCATGATTGAACTACTTTTTTTTTTTTTTTTATTCCTCTCTTCTGAGAAGGGCTGACAGTCATTTTTCTAATTCCCTTACAGCATTAAAGAAGATGGGAATTCTGGGGAGGAGGACCCCCCTCAGCCCGTCGGTGATGCTCAAGATAGGCCAGCACTCTGCGGGGCCAAGAAATCTTCTGGAATCCACAGACAAAAGAATAAACTAAGACTGCACCAGAAGAGGCAGATCCCAGACTACCTGCACCAAATCAGGCGATGAACTGTGCAAAGTCCTGGGACGGTTGTCACCACTGCTGCTTCACAAACTGGAAACCTATGCAAGAACCAGCAGCTGACGGCGACCACGACTGCTGCTGCCTCTTATGTAATTCTGCACTACTGACACTAAATCCTTAGGTAACACTCCAAATTAGTAACTTTACATGGTGAAGACGTGGAACCATCCTGGCCGTTATTTATGGTATTTATTACAGGCAGCTATAGGGGAGCTGCGCCAGAGAAACACTATGTACCATTGATTATGGGCTGTCTATTGATCTCTAGGAAAGTTCTTATGGCCGAGTCTTTATAGTCCGATTGGGATCTGTCTACAGTGTTGTCCACCGCCGATATGATATCAGAGGTGCGATATCTCGCAGGAAGATATTTATTCAAAAGACTGGGATAAGTCTGTAGTCTGCTCATCTGAGCAAAGATCGATCCATGCTGAAGCTTAGTTATTACTGTAGATGGCGGCAAGTAAATAACATTGGGGAAAACCTCATCTTCTGCTCGGACAATAAAAAGTAAAAGCATTGTCGCGTGTCTGACATTTTACTGCAAACCCTGTGTGAATGCATTAGGCCGTGTTCAGTAGAAATTTCTGCTGCAGATTTACCAGGACTGCTGTTACACAGGGGGCCGCGTCTGGTGTTATATCGTTACACAGTTGGTCTGATGATCTCATGGTGCGGTATCGGATACACTACTGAAACCACCCACTGAGCTGACTTGATTCTAGCCTAACCCAGTGGTCACACCGCCGCCGATCAGACACTATCCTGTGGCTGGGGGATAAGTTCTGGTAATGGGACAACCCCTTTAAATGACTCAACACAACTAATATAACAAGTTGTTTCTCAAATTCCACACAATGTCATTTTGATTACAATAATCTCAGAATGATTCAACCCCTTCATGACTGTCTTTAGCACAGCCCCCTGCTTTTATGAACTTCTGCAAATATGATGTATAGCCGGACGCCAGCTTCTAGCAGTGTTCATGAGGACTCTTGGCCCATTTTTCATAGTTCACTAATATTCTCAAGGCTACATGCACACGACCGTATGTGTTTTGCGGTCTGCAAATTGTGGATCTGCAAAAAACAGATAACATTCGTTTTTTTTTTTTTTTTTGTGCGGATCCATTGTAACAATGCCTAAAACGGACAAGAATAGGACATGTGCTATATATATATTTTTTTTTTTTTGCGGGGCTACGGAATGGACATACGGATAGCACACTGTGCTGTCCGCATTTTTTGCGGACCCTTTGAAATGAATTGGTCTGCATCCTATCCGAAAAAAAAATGGAACGGAAACAAAATACGTTCGTGTGCATGAGGCCTATTTCAGGTGAGCGCGTGCGTGAGCTTGATCCTCCATTCTGGACGCTGCTCGTCTTGCAGGAGTGCACTGCATTATAATGATTTATAATGCTGTGTGCCTCTGCAGGACCTTACTGATACAGAATTATACTGACATAAAGCTGTCCCTCTGATCCTGTAGAAGTAAGGTCCTGCAGAGGCACACAGCATTATAAATTAGTATAAGGCCGAATGCACACGGCCGTGTTATGCCGGGCTGGATTCCTGTTCAGAGCAGGAGCGCACGGCGTCATTGGTTGCTATGACGCTGTGCACTTCATGCCGCCGCTGCTGTACAGTAATACACTCATATAGTGTATTACTGTACAGCAGCGGCGGCATGAAGCGCACGGCGTCATAGCAACCAATGACGCCGTGCGCTCCTGCTCTGAACAGGAATCCAGCCCGGCATACCATGGACCGCTCTCGGCCGCAGAACACGGCCGTGTGCATTCGGCCTGAGGCTGTGTGCTCCTGCAAGACGAGCGGCATCCAGAACGGAGGATCACTGAGTGTGTGAAATGGCCTTTAGGTTTGCATGCTGCAGCTGCCTTCAACTCCCACCAAAGATGTGGGTTCAAATCAGGCGCCTGTGACTGCTCTACAGAATCTTCTAGGACTTCTCCTGAATTCAAGCCTTGGTGGACTTTGAGGACTGCCTGGAATCGCTGTGCTATTGGAAGGTCCAATGGCGCCCAAACTTTAGTTTCCTCACAGAAGGCTAGTTAGAATTTTCTTTTAGTAAGATTTCCTCATACTTGATTGAATCCATCTTGCAGGTTTCCAGTGTCACAGGAAGCAAAGTAGCCCCAGAGCTTCGCCATGTCACTGCAAGCAGCAAATGCTTCGATTTTCCTCCTCCAGGCATAGATAGATCTGTAGGTCCAAAAGGTTCCCATTTAGTTTCATTGCTCCACAGAACATAATCCCAAACCTTTGTGGCTTATTCATATGGCTTTGAGCATGTTGAAGCTTTTGGGGCAGTAGATGTGTACGTCTTGGAATTCGAGGATGGAGACCATTGTTTAGTATTTGCCTCTTGCACATGACTGGATCAGTATTGAGGTCCACAAAATACAGATACTGTATTTTCTCACTATAAGGCCTCTTTCACACAACTTTTTTTTTTTTTCCCGTTTATGGGCCATTCTGTATATGGAACCATTCGTTTTTTCAATGGTTCTGCAAAAAAACAGAATGTACTCCGTATGGATTCAGTTTCCGTTCCGTTGAAAGATAGAACGTGTCCTATTATTGGCCGCAAATCCTGTTCTGTGGCTCCATTCAAGTCAATGGGTCCGCAAAAAAAAAAAAAAACACAGAACACATACGGAAATGCATCCAAATGTCTTCCGTATCCATTCCGTTTTTGCAGAACCATCTATTGAAAATTTTATGCCCTACCCAATTTTTTTCTATGTAATCACTGTATACGCCAAACGGAACAGAAATGTAAACACAACCGGAACAACGGATCCATGAAAAACAGACCACAAAACACTGAAAAAGCCATACTGTCGTTTGAAAGAGGCCTAAGGTGTGTGCCCCGTTGCCGTATTGCAGATCTGCAATGCACGGGAGCTGTTCCATGGGAATTCCGCATCACTGATGCGGACCCATTCAAGTGATCAAATCCGGAGATGCGGAACGGAACCACTACAGAGTGCTTCCGTCCCGCAAAAAGAGAGGATCGCGGACCCAATAAAGTGAATGGGTCCGATCCGCTGCGGCTGCCCCTCGGACAGTGTTCGTGCGTTGTGGGCCGCAGCATGACCACGGGGTGCACCCGTTCGTGTGCAGGAGGCCTAAATGCACTTTGCAAAATGAACAGGAATAAGACCTGTTCTATAATTTTTAGGATGGTGACAAGGATGCAGACGGCACATAGAGGACATCTGTGTACTGTGTTTTTTTTTTTTGGTTGGGGGGGAACATCATAGAAATGACAGTGTCACATCTGCAAAAATTGGGTATAGAATGTGGTTGTGTGCATGTGGCCTTACTGTGCAAACTGAAACCTCAGCGCCTGCTGTTAGCAAATCTTGCCGGATTTTTGCAGTTGCTTAAAAGGGAACCTGAATTTTGTGTATAGAGCTGAGGACATGGGTTGCTAGATGGCCGCCAGCACATTCCGCAATACCCAGTTACCATAGCTCTGTGTGCTTTTATTGTGTAAAAAAAAACAATTTCATACATGAGTCATATCTTAGGCCTCTTTCACACTTGCGTTGTCCGGATCCGGCGTGTACTCCACTTGCCGGAATTACACTCCGGATCCGGAAAAACGCAAGTGTACTGAAAGCATTTGAAGACGGAACCGTCTTCCAAATGCTTTCAGTGTTACTATGGCACCCAGGACGCTATTAAAGTCCTGGTTGCCATAGTAGGAGCGGGGAGCGGGGGAGCGGTATACTTACAGTCCGTGCGGCTCCCGGGGCGCTCCAGAATGACGTCAGAGCGCCCCATGCGCATGGATGACGTGATCCATGCGATCACGTGATCCATGCGCTTGGGGCGCCCTGACGTCACTCTGGAGCGCCCGGGGAGCCGCACGGACGGTAAGTATACTGCTCCCCTGCTCCCCACTACACTTTACCATGGCTGTCAGGACTTTAGCGTCCCGGCAGCCATGGTAACCACTCTGAAAAAGCTAAATGTCGGCTCCGGCAATGCGCCGAAACGACGTTTAGCTTAAGGCCGGATCCGGATCAATGCCTTCCAATGGGCATTAATTCCGGATCCGGCCTTGCGGCAAGTGTTCCGGATTTTTGGCCGGAGCAAAAAGCGCAGCATGCTGCGGTATTTTCTCCGGCCAACAAACGTTCCGTACCGGAACTGAAGACATCCTGATGCATCCTGAACGGATTACTCTCCATTCAGAATGCATTAGGATAATCCTGATCAGGATTCTTCCGGCATAGAGCCCCGACGACGGAACTCTATGCCGGAAGACAATAACGCAGGTGTGAAAGAGCCCTTACTTGTGTGACCAAAGAGTCATATTTTAAGCTCTGACTCACCTCAGGTTAATTTGCATATGTATCTAATCGTTTTTTTACACAATAAAAGCACACAGAGCTATGGGGACTGGATATTGCGGCCATCTAGCAACCCATGTCTTCAGCTCTATACACAAAATCCCGGTGACAGGTTCCCTTTAAGGGTCTCTGACCACTTGCCTCCTCAGGAATCTGCCGACAGCCTCCTCTTTCTGTCACGTCCAGGTAGTGTAGATAGTGGGGGTCATTTACTAACTCAAATGGCATATAAAAAGTTGCAAGACACGCGTTTTCCAACTTAAATGCCCGTGCAACAAAACTTCTGTGAAGAAGTTCGGGTCTGGGTACCAAACATGCCGATTTTTCTCACACTCTTGCAAAATGCATTAAAACCACGCATTTTCCCGCAACGCCCGTGTGAACCCAGCCTTACACTGTGGTTTTTCTGCATGAGAATCTGCAATGGGTGCAGGTACCATTAGGGTACAACCACACGGTCAGGTTTCCTGATGTCGTTTTGGAAGCCAAAACCAGTATCGAATTAAAAAAGAGGAGATGTTGGATCGGTTCTGTTTACTCTCTCTCTCCTTTTATGATCCGTTCCTGATTTTGGCTTCAAAAACTGCATAAAAGCTGATTGTGTCGCTGCACCCTAAGGGGCCAGTCACCCGGCGTTTTATATTTTTTTGGGGCGAAATCCAGCTTGCAGCGCTGAAGATTGGCTGATAAACCTAATATGTAATAGGGGGGTGGAATAATTCTGATTGCAGCTGCACACTCGCTAGTGGTATGTGGAACATTCCCGCGGCACGTAGTCAATGAACTCGGATAACAGCAGGACCTTTAAATGGTTAACATTTATTTTATCTGCCATAGGGTTTGCGTTTAAATTTATTTTTTTAACAGCCAGTTTTCCTTTCTGAACAAATCCACAAAGATTTGCCGAAATTATAAATAGCAGATTTTATGGAGAAGGCTAAAACACAACCGATGCTATCTGTACCTTTAAAAAATATAATACAACCCTCACTGAGGGTTTTGTAACTTAAACTTTGGAGCATGTGCAGGGATCACGAGCGTGTCATTGTGTGTATATCCCCTATACACACACACGGAGCAAGAGGCTGGGAAAACAAGTCCCCCCACTGCCTTCATACAGACTGTACAACTACCAGTGCATGCAATACCACTGGAATCCATTAGGTGGCAGTCTGTACGATGCACTGTCCAGTAATCTAGAACATGCACATGTCATACCTATGCGGTACCTCTAGTTCTAGAAATTTTGTTGCAAGGTTGGCGTGCATGACTAGGTTATTTCAAAATCAGGTTTAGGGAAGAGCCAGATCCGTGGAACTACAACTTCCAGCAATCTGCTCTAGGAGAAAGTGCGCAGGTACTATATGTAGTAGTATCAGGTAGTGTGGACGTTTTCCTGCTGGCTAGCATTTCTTGGATGGATTCGGTAATAATACAATTAAAGGGTAATTGCTTCATCTTGGCTTGAATTCTGTGATTACACGCGGTGTCGTATAGCATCCCTAATGCCACATGCATGCACCCAGGAATGGATTTAGTTTAGTATATATTTCATGGCAGTGAATTAGTCAATTATAATAGCGCCCCAAAAATTCAGACTGTACGTTCTCTCCACTTGTCAGTTTTCATCTCGTTTGATGTCCAAGTAGTGGCTTTACAGCTGCAGACTGACACCTTTCTGGCGTTTCCAAAGCAAGTGGTTGTCGGTGTGTTACCACCAGGAAAAGAATGGCTTGCGGCTCTGGAAGCTCTGTGTATAGGACTCGCTGGTGCTCTTCTGATGGGACCGCGCCGTTTCCACTATGACAGGCGGAGTCTGGACCAACTGCAACGGACTCTTCTCATCCTTAAGAGCTTGAGTCAAGTTGAGGATCTGGGGGGGGGGGGGGGGAAATAAATAAAATGGAAGATCACATCTCATTTACAGAAAATAATAATTTTTCTAAACATTTCTATTATATATAAATTTTACTCCCATCATGCCTCAGGATGGAGCACAGGATTCATAACTGCTAATGCCGCCCCCTGCTGGCCAATGCATTTTGAATGTGATATGAAATGCAGTGGGGAAGGGAAGTGACAACTCCACTATAATATTGACACTAAATACTATAATAACACTAGTAAATTATAATGCTCACACTAAATACTGCTACAAAATATTACAGTGTAAAATGTTAACTGCTAAATACTAGCGCAATAGTGAAACAATACTATAATTCTGCCACTAAATACTATAAAACAAGATAATGCCGCTGCTAAATACTATAATACTGCTAGTAAAAATTATAATACTGGCACTCAATACTAAGATACTGCTACTAAATATTACAATGCCACTGCTAAACACTATAATAGTGCCACGAAACACTATAATACTGCCACCACTAAATACTACAATACTGGTACTAACTATATTAATGCCGTTGCTAAATACCATAATAATATCATTAGCACTATAATGCTGTCCCCTATGCAGAAGGGTAATGCATTTTGAATATAAAAAGAAGAATTGTTGACTACACGCATCCAAAATGTAACGTACAAAGCAAATGACATCTTCTTGGCTTCCTCCCCCACCAAGTGACGTTTCGGGGGGGACTCGGCCCACCCTTACTCTTATAATCAGCAGAGGCACACCCATACATATATATATATCCTTTCTGCGCGGCGGTGCAGGAGGCCAAGAAGATGTTGGGATCTGCTTCCTTCACATGTTGGAATTTACCCGTGTAACCAGTGATTTTGTATGAAAGAGGACACGGGTCGTGAGTACAATATAATAGCATCAATTTCATGGTTGAAGTCCGCATGACTGAATCGCTGTGATTTGGGGGAGAGTGGAGCTCCTCGTGTGGCTATTTTGGACTGTGTTCATCCTTTCGTTATCTACAATTTTAGGGCCTCATGCACACAGCCGCTGTTCGGCCGTTCCGTGCAATTTGCGGTCCCCAATGCATGTGCAAAATCCATGTGGATTCCACAGACAGGTCCAGACCCATTCACTGCTACGGGAGCGTGATCAACTATTTTTTGGAAATCCCATACCGGTGAATGGGGAGCACACTACACACGCATGGCCAACTCTCCATTCACTGCTATGGGACTGCCGGAAATAGCGGAGCGCTTTCGCATGCGTGGTGTGCTTTCCGTCACTTAAGGGGCCCTGTCCTGGAGATATGAGTAGTTCCCATCTATCCTAATGATATGCCATCAATGTCTGACAAGGGAATGCCCCTTTAAAGGGGTTTTCTGAGATATTTTTACTGATGACCTATACTCTGGATAGATTATCAGTATCTGATTGGTGGGGGCTGACACCCAGGACCCCACTGTTCAGCTGTTTGAGAAGGCACCAGCACTCGAAAATGTGTAAAGATAGATGAACAATCGTCGATTGGTGGTCCACCGATATAAAAGAATATGCAGACAGACCCCCCCCCCCCCCCCCCTCCCCTAACTTAAGCTGCAATTGCACCCACTGAAAGACACCTTACAACAATACTACATGCCTTGCGGCTGAGGGAGACCACGTGGCCGCATCAGTGGCACCTCTCTTAAGTAGGTGCTGGAGATGCGGCCATGGTCCCAATATGCCAAGTGGTCAGGTTATTACATACACAGCAAGTATATGCACGAGCAAGGACTGTACGAAGAAAGGTAAATCACTTACCTGCCCCCTCATAACTGCTATCTGCTTGTGGAACTGTCCTCGATCAAACCCCGGATCTTTCTACAGAAAACAGACATTAATAATGGGTTATTATGGCGTCCTCTTGATGAGGCTAAAGTCATATCCGTAATTACAATGCAGATGTCCAATGCTGCGTTCCTAGAGTAAAGATGAGAAGGGACAGGAATTTTTTTTTAAAAGGGTGGTTCCGGAGAGGGGGCTTAGTCGGTCTGAGATCCCAACTAAAAGACATCAAGCGAGCATCATCTGCCACAGTCTACAGTCGTGGCCAAAAGTTTTGAGAATGACACAAATATTAGTTTTCACAAAGTTTGCTGCTAAACTGCTTTTAGATCTTTGTTTCAGTTGTTTCTGTGATGTAGTGACATATAATTACACGCACTTCATACGTTTCAAAGGCTTTTATTGACAATTACATGACATTTATGCAAAGAGTCAGTATTTGCAGTGTTGGCCCTTCTTTTTCAGGACCTCTGCAATTCGACTGGGCGTGCTCTCAATCAACTTCTGGGCCAATTCCTGACTGATAGCAACCCATTCTTTCATAATCACTTCTTGGAGTTTGTCAGAATTAGTGGGTTTTTGTTTGTCCACCCGCCTCTTGAGGATTGACCACAAGTTCTTAATGGGATTAAGATCTGGGGAGTTTCCAGGCCATGGACCCAAAATGTCAACGTTTTGGTCCCCGAGCCACTTAGTTATCACTTTTGCCTTATGGCACGGTGCTCCATCGTGCTGGAAAATGCATTGTTCTTCACCAAACTGTTGTTGGATTGTTGGAAGAAGTTGCTGTTGGAGGGTGTTTTGGTACCATTCTTTATTCATGGCTGTGTTTTTGGGCAAAATTGTGAGTGAGCCCACTCCCTTGGATGAGAAGCAACTCCACACATGAATGGTCTCAGGATGCTTTACTGTTGGCATGACACAGGACTGATGGTAGCGCTCACCTTTTCTTCTCCGGACAAGCCTTTTTCCAGATGCCCCAAACAATCGGAAAGAGGCTTCATCGGAGAATATGACTTTGCCCCAGTCCTCAGCAGTCCATTCACCATACTTTCTGCAGAATATCAATCTGTCCCTGATGTTTTTTTTGGAGAGAAGTGGCTTCTTTGCTGCCCTTCTTGACACCAGGCCATCTTCCAAAAGTCTTCTCCTCACTGTGCGTGCAGATGCGCTCACACCTGCCTCCTGCCATTCCTGAGCAAGCTCTGCACTGGTGGCACTCCGATCCCGCAGCTGAATCCTCTTTAGGAGACGATCCTGGCGCTTGCTGGACTTTCTTGGACGCCCTGAAGCCTTCTTAACAAGAATTTAACCTCTTTCCTTGATGATCCTATAAATTGTTGATTGAGGTGCAATCTTAGTAGCCACAATATCCTTGCCTGTGAAGCCATTTTTATGCAACACAATGATGGCTGCACGCGTTTCTTTGCAGGTCACCATGGTTAACAATGGAAGAACAATGATTTCAAGCATCACCCTCCTTTTAACATGTCAAGTCTGCCATTTTAACCCAATCAGCCTGACATAATGATCTCCAGCCTTGTGTTCGTCAACATTCTCACCTGAGTTAACAAGACGATTACTGAAATGATCTCAGCAGGTCCTTTAATGACAGCAATGAAATGCAGTGGAAAGTTTTTTTTGGGATTAAGTTAACTTTCATGGCAAAGAAGGACTATGCAATTCATCTGATCATTCTTCATAACATTCTGGAGTATATGCAGATTGCTATTATAAAAACTTAAGCAGCAACTTTTCCAATTTCCAATATTTATCTAATTCTCAAAACTTTTGGCCACGACTGTACATCTATAACACTGGGGTCCTTAAAAAGGATGTTAGGGAAGCAAATAGTATAGAAGATGGAGTATCCATCTCTCCATTGCCATCAGCTCCTCCTTTCTCAGGATATAAAAGCCTTAAAGGGAACCTGTCACTGGGATTTTGGGTATAGAGCTGAGGACATGGGCTGCTAGATGGCCGCTAGCACATCCACAATACCCAGTCCCCATAGCTCTGTGTGCTTTTATTGTGTAAAAAAAAGATTTGATACATATGCAAATTAACATAACAGAGTCATATCTTACTTGTGTGACCAGAGAAGAGTCATATTTTCAAGCTCTGACTCATCTCAGGGACAGGACTCATCTCAGGTTAATTTGCATATATATCAAATCGGTTTTTTTACACAATAAAAAGCACACAGAGCTATGGGGACTGGGTATTGCGGATGTGCTAGCGGCCATCTAGCAACCCGTGTCCTCAGCTCTATACACAAAATCCCAGTGACAGGGTCCCTTTAAATTAAGGGGGGCGCCCAATTGTGTTCAATGACTGGCAATTGTCTACTACACAGCCTCCAGGAAATGTCTTAAAAAAGGACATCTTTTTTTTCTTGTTGACGAACCACAAACGCTCATAAATTTTCAATGTAAACCACGGCAAATTGTATAAAGTGTGGGAAGGAATGTGACACACGAGTAACAGAGGCTCGTATTGTTACCCCGAACAAACACTTTCCTCATAACGTCTGGATTCTGTGTCACGTGTGTGACCCACATACCCCGACCACTTCACATTACCTCTCATTCAACCCCCCTCCCCCCAAAAACAAACAATAAACAGTGGTTGTCTAAGGTCACCTATGCCATGTGGTACATTAGGTCTATGGGTGTCCTAGAGGTGCGCTCCTGTTCGGGAAACCCCTCTCTAATGCAGAGTAGTGCATCCTGGCCCATCCATGTGAATACCTGACGTGTAGACACTACATATCTGTGCTGCACATGTTCGGCACATGTTTGGCCGGCTGCAGCTTCCAATGCATCGAGGGAACATCTGACTGCTGGGAGTTCCAGAAGCGGAAAATGGGGCAAACCGATGACCGCTAGTTTTTTTTCATGATTAGACAACTTCTATAATATAAAGATACAAAACCAGGCGCATTATATATATGTACCTTATTTTTCACCCCATAAGACACAGCTTTTTTCCCCCTAAAGTGAGGGCGAATACTAATGAGTGCTCCCATTATGGAAGCACTCATTAGTACGGGAGGATCGGGAAGCGGTGGTCCCCTGCTGCCGGCTGTACTGTGGCTGCGCACAGCGTGAGGACGCTCTGTGACCTCATGCTGTGCGCGTTGGGTCACAGCAGAGCCGACGGCAGGAAGAAGAGAGAGCTGGATCCTGAGAGCCCGCGGCGTCCGGAGCAGGAAAGGTAAGTGGATTTTTTATTTCGTGATCTGAGGCTGGGGGCTGAAATGAGGCATGTGGGGTTGATATGAGGTATGGGGGTCTCATCTGAGGTCTGAATGGGAGGGGGGGGGGATAATTTATATTGGGCTCTTATCCGAGGTCTGATTGGGGGTCATTCACATTGGGGTCTGAGCTGAGGTACGATTGTGGCTCTGATGTCTTATTAACATTGGGGTCTGATTGAGGGTCTTATTAATATTGGGGGTCTGATAAGTATGCTTGGGTGGAGGATTGTGTCTATGTGAGTTATTTGGTACAAGAAGAAATAAAGTGCAAGAAAGTTTTATTGCGAGTGCTGGAACCGCTTCTTCCGGGTCTGACTGGTAGTCTGATCTAAAGTCTAATGAATTTTTTCTTTTTTCCTATTGCCCTCCTCTAGCTGCGTCTTATGGGCCGGTGAATCCCATAGGGCGAAAAATATGTTAATTAAAGGGGCTGTCTGGGATTTTGATACTGATGGCCTATCCTCAGGATAAGTCATCAATATCTAAATCGATGGGGGTCTGACTCTTGGCACCCCATCGATCAGCTGCTTGAAGAAACAGTGGTGCTCTGGTGAGCGCTGCAGTCTCTTCCTTGGCCAATGATGTCACGTTCATCAGTCACATGGCGCAGCCCTATATAAGTAAATGGGCCTGGGCTACAATACCAAGCACTGCCGCTATACAATGAATAGTGCAGTGCTTTGTAAGCAGTGAGGAGGCCGCAGCACTCACCAAAGTGCCACAGCCTCTTCAAACAGCTGAACAGCACAGGTGCCGGGAGTCGGAACCCCACCAATCAGGTAATGATGACCTATCCCAGGCATCCTCAAACTGCGGCCCTGCAGCTGTTGTAAAACTACAACTCCCACAATGCCCTGCTGTCGGTTGATACCTGTAGGCTGTTCGGGCATGCTGGGAGTTGTAGTTTTGCCACAGCTGGAGGGCCGCAGTTTGAGGAAGCCTGACCTATCCTCAGGGCGGGCCACGAATATCAAAATCCTGGACAAACCCTTTGAGGGTTACTAGATCTATAGGAGGACAGCAGGGTGGCCGATATCAGTAGTACTTAGGCTTGCTGTATAGACAATGAAAGCTCCTGGCGTACATGTCAAACGTATCTATGGGGTTTTATTCAACAGGTGGAGGTCAAAAGACTTTTTTGGCATCTGACCTCCATCAGGTTGGTACACATCAGGATACCTATTTTTCCCCCCTATATAGAAAAGCATAGCCGACTACGCTATGCTGGGAGTCAATAAGTGACCTATACCACCGATGGAGTCTTCTGTCAGAGGCAGTTCTTCCAATGTCTATATCTGATGGAAGGCTCAGACGTGGTGCGAACAGAGCCCCATGTATGTAAATGTATCTGGGAGGTTCTCAGAAGTGGAGATATGCAAGATATCTAACCTTAAAAAGCTCATAGAGATCTTCCTCTAAATCTTTCACAAAATTTGGGTCTGAGATTTTCGGGAGGATGAGTTCTTTGATCTCCTGTGAAAATGGAACTTTGGCTTGTGGTAACCAGGCCCAGTAGAAAGGATCTAAGGAAGAGGGAAAAAAACATAAAAACTAAATGGTCCAATATGTATGAGCAGCCAAAGGGTAATGTAAGGAGCCGCAGTTAATATAGGAAGCCGCTCACGTAAGAGAACCTCTAGAAAAGCAACAAAGAGGAGTCCCAGCATCATATCATCACCCATATGGGTCATGACCAGCACTTGGCTCCAGCGGCACCACAGCACAGGACACTAGATTTTCATTTTTTGCCTGCACTTAGCCCATAAAAGCTATGGACACCATTGACGTATAAGATATGATTTTTACATGTTAGTGGTTACCTTGATTTAAAGAGGACCTTTCATGGGTTTTTATTAATTGAGATAAATACCTTTACTTGTGGGGTACCCCCCGCTGATTCTGCCACCCTGCTGATTCTGCACCCCGCAGTGATATTTTTTAAAAAATAAGGCAGGGTGGCAGAATCAGCGGGGGGTACCCCACAAGTAAAGGTATTTATCTCAATTATCTAAAAAAAAAATTGAAAAACTTGAAAGGTCCTCTTTAAAAAAAAAAAAAAAGTTGCACTAAATTTCAGTTTGCAATGTTCGATAACCAAGCTGTGCATCTGAGAGCTATTGAATGTCCATGGCAGCCTTAAAGGGGTATTCTGGGATCTTTATATCGATGATCTATCCTCAGGATAGGTCATCAATATGAAATCGGCAGGGTCCGACATCTGGCACCTCTGCTGATCAGCTATATGAAGAGTCCGTGGCACTCCGTGAACGACTAGCCCTCCTCCTAGGACATGTGACATCATATGGCCTAGGTGCAGCTCAGTCCCATTCTAAGGGGCTGAGCTGCGATACCAATACCAGCATTGTGTTTGGTAAGCTGCGAGAAGGCCACTGTGCTCACCGCTGCTCTGGTGAGCGCCCTGGCGTCCTCCCGGGTATGCCGAGAGTCGGAACCCCATGATCTCATACTGATGACCTATTCTGAGGAATAAAATCTCTTTAAAGGGGTTGTGCAACGCTGCAATATTGAGGTCTATCCTCAGGATAGGTCATCAATATCAGATCGGCGGGGGTCACGACTCGCGGCACCCTCGCCGATCAACTGTTTGAAGTGTCAAGAGGTGCCTAAATTACACTGCGCCGCCTCTACAAGTGAGATGACATGCAGGTAATTACACTACTATTGCTTCAAACAGCAGATTGGCCTGGGTGCCGGGAGTGTTGGACCCCCGCCAATCTGATATTGATCACCTATCCTGAGGATAGGTCCTCAATACTATAGCGCTGCACCACCCCTTTAACACTGAGAGAAGGAGAGCTGAGAGAGACATCAGAAATAGGATCAGTCATGGCAGATTTAGGTCAAATTCAGCAGGATCGACAGCTAGGTGAAGGACTCTGCAGATTTAAAATGGAAGAAATCTCTAAAGAAAACTATTTAGAAAGTTACTTAATTGTCCATTTAGGAAGCAAATAAATCAAAAAAAGTCAGTGAAAAGGTATTCTTAGAAAAACATTCTTAGACGGCCTATACGTTGGGCCCCCACTAATTGATTGGCAATAAAGAAGATAGTTGGAGTACAGACATACAGGCTCTCCAGGAATCGGGATGCTTGAGCGGGAAGGCCAAACCATTGTCAATAGCAGCAATCTTGATGATGGGTTCTCTTACTAAGATCCAATCTGAATCCTAAGGAGAAGCAAATGGTTCAAAAACTCCTTATGACAGCTTTGATAGATGTTAGAACGGTCCATAAAACCCATAAAATACTGACCCTGGACGCTGCATTCTCCATGGGGTAGTCGTACTTTATCAGCCAGTTGTCATTGCCTCGATCTGAGGAAACAAGTGAATGCAGAAGTTTCACTAAGTCGCATAATCCAACATCTACACACATTTTATATGTCGTCATTAGGCTTTGCCGTGCCTTCCTATATCGTCCCGATGGAGGCCAAAGAACGCTCTTAGGGCCTCAGTCTGATAAATGGAGCCCTATGGATACTGTTGATGTATATCGTCGCTCACATGAGCATTTCTACAGGGATACCGGAGAATAAAAACGGATTTCAATGGAGTATAGGTGCGGCCATGACGTGACTTGTAGCTGGAAAATCTTCCTGTAGGATTGGGTTACAGATGTCACATTTATAAATGTAAGAAACAAACAAACAGTGTATTATTGTCTTCTCTACCTTGAGTCGTTTTTCTCAGCACATTCTGCATTTTAATAGGATAAAGGGATCAGGTGGCAATCTAATAACATCTTTGGGACCTGCCTGAAGCTCCACCAACGAGATGTGGAATTTTAACCCGTATGATCCAATTTTTTTCGAGAGACAAGTGGAACCACGGTTAGCGGAGGGGAGGGGGACTCGTGACCTCTTAAAGGGGTTGTCCCACAAAAAATAAATATTCTACAGTTTTCAAGCCAGCACCTGGATCTGAATTCTTTTGTAATTGCATGTAACTGAAAACTAAGCATAGCCATTGAGTTATTCAATAAAATGTATCTGTATAGCGCCACCTGCTGTTTTTTTTTTTCTTATTCCTTTGATCCGATCACTAAACTATTTGCTCAGTTTCAGTTTCAACTGAGGAAAATAAACTGTCAGATGAAATTCTGAATGTAAAAATAAATTCCCCATTAAAAGTGCCCTGTCTGACCCAGGAAGAAGTAAAACAGCGACTTAAAAAGATTAAAATAGACAAAATCGCCAGGACCAGATGGCATACACCCCGGTATCCTAAGGGAATTAAGTAATGTCATAGCCAGACCCTTATTTCTGATATTTGCGGACTCTATACTGACAGGGAATGTCCCACAGGATTGGCGCATAGCAAATGTGGTGATAATATTCAAAAAGGGTCCAAAAACAGAGCCTGGAAACTATAGGCCGGTAAGTTTAACATCCGTCGTGGGTAAACAGTTTGAAGGTTTTCTAAGGGATGCTATCTTAGAGCATCTCAACGGAAATAAGCAAATAACGCCATATCAGCATGGCTTCATGAGGGATCGGTCATGTCAAACTAATTTAATCAGTTTCTTTGAGGAGGTAAGTTCTAGACTTGACAGCGGCGAATCAATGGATGTCGTGTATCTGGACTTCTCCAAAGCATTTGACACTGTACCGCATAAAAGGTTAGTATATAAAATGAGAATGCTTGGACTGGGAGAAAACATCTGTATGTGGGTAAGTAACTGGCTCAATGATAGAAAACAGAGAGTGGTTATTAACGGTACACACTCAGATTGGGTCACTGTCACTAGTGGGGTACCTCAGGGGTCAGTATTGGGCCCTATTCTCTGCAATATATTTATTAATGATCTTGTAGAAGGCTTGCATAGTAAAGTATTAATTTTCGCAGATGACACTAAACTGTGTAAAGTAATTGACACTGAAGAGGACAGTATACTGTATATATATACTACAGAGGACAGTATACTGTGTATATATATATATATATATATATATATATATATATACTACAGAGGACAGTATACTACTACAGAGGGATCTGGATAGATTAGAGGCTTGGGCAGATAAGTGGCAGATGAGGTTTAACACTGACAAATGTAAGGTTATGCACATGGGAAGGAATAATGCAAGTCACCCGTACATACTAAACGGTAAAACACTGGGTAACACTGACATGGAAAAGGATCTAGGAATTTTAATAAACAGCAAACTAAGCAGTAAAAACCAGTGTCAGGCAGCTGCTGCCAAGGCCAATAAGATAATGGGTTGCATCAAAAGGGGCATAGATGCCCGTGATGAGAACATAGTCCTACCACTTTACAAATCACTAGTCAGACCACACATGGAGTACTGTGTACAGTTCTGGGCTCCTGTAAACAAGGCAGACATAGCAGAGCTGGAGAGGGTCCAGAGGAGGGCAACTAAAGTAATAACTGGAATGGGGGACTACAGTACCCTGAAAGATTATCAAAATTAGGGTTATTCACTTTAGAAAAATGACAACTGAGGGGAGATGTAATTACTATGTATAAATATATCAGGGGTCAGTACAGAGATCTATCCCATCATCTATTTATCCCCAGGACTGTGACGAGGGGACATCCTCTGCGTCTGGAGGAAAGAAGGTTTGTACACAAACATAGAAGAGGATTCTTTACGGTAAGAGCAGTGAGACTATGGAGCTCTCTGCCTGAGGAGGTGGTGATGGTGAGTACAATAAAGGAATTCAAGAGGGGCCTGGATGTATTTCTGGAGCGTAATAATATTACAGGCTATAGCTACTAGAGAGGGGTCGTTGATCCAGGGAGTTATTCTGATGCCTGATTGGAGTCGGGAAGGAATTTTTTTTATTCCCCTAAAGTGAGGAAAATTGGCTTCTACCCCACAGTTTTTTTTTGCCTTCCTCTGGATCAACTTGCAGGATAACAGGCCGAACTGGATGGACAAATGTCTTTTTTCGGCCTTATGTTCTATGTTACTATGTTAACTGCCTCCTGAGCTGTCATTTTGATTTAAATCCAGCAGAGCTATTAATATGGAGATCTCTGGATCCATGTGAGGTACAGGGCTGGTTCTAGCTTTGTTAGAAAGAGATGGGCATGTTCTATATGATGTCTGATTTTCATTTTTTACATTAAGCATGAGAGAACCCCCCTTCAAAGGACCACAGGAATTTTTTTAGTTTTCGCACAGCATTCAATCAGGCAGATCTTCTGTATATTTATGTCCAAGTAGCTGTTTAGGGCCTTGTTTTTTGCAGAGCAAGTTGCAGAGTCATTGTACATATCAGCCAATCTTTAAAGGGGTTTCCCATGATTGATTTAAAAAATGAAAATCAAACATCATATAGACATGTCGGAGCTAGAACCAGCCCTGAACCTCACATGGATCCAGTGATCTCCCAATTCATTGCTCTGCTAGATTTAGTTCAAACTGGCAACCCCTCCTGAGTTGCCGTTCAGCTGCAGCTCTCTTCCCATCATCGCTCAGGGGGAGTATCCTTTCTGCTGCAGCTCTCTCCAAATCTCAGCTCGGGAAGGGGGGGTGTACTCTCTACTGCAGTCCTCTCCTTATTACAGCTCAGTGGGTGCGTCCTTTCTGTTGCAGCTCTCTCTCTGTAACGGTCACAATTTCTAGCAGTAGAGATACCTGGTGGCAGTTGGAGGAACTGACCACCTCTGTAGGTGGACGTGCACGCTACAATACAGTTTAAACACCAGGGGGCGCCATTATAATGAACTAAAGAGAATATCTCACAACTGGAGCATTTTTGTAACAGAAAAAAAATTACAAAAATTCTAGTTTTTCATGCCGAATTATATTAAAATAACATTTATTGCTGCCACAACCCCTTTAATTTAGATACATTTTTTAGAATGGCACAATGCATGAAAACATATTTCTGCTATAGTTTTATTATTGAGAGTTTACCTAATGTGTACGCTTATTACTAATTATTGACTTATAAAAAAAACGTAAAAAATGTGTTTATTGTATTATTTTTCTTTTGAGTTGATATTTTACTTTATTGTAAACTTTTTTTTAACTTTTTTTTTTTTTTTTTACAGTCCCAATACAAATTTTAACAATTTTTTTTTTGTAATGTAATGTCACATGGCTAGATGACATGACAGCCTGCGCATGTAAAATGAGTCAGGTACGCCTTTACTGGGGCTTATACTGGACGGTTCTGGGGACCCTATTGTAACCTCCTAGCTGCCCCATCTATCACAATGCAGGAGCTGGCAGTGAGACGAAAAAGCGAACCCCCCTTTCTTTTGTGAAGACCGCAATCTGCCTTGATCAAGGTGTAGGAGTTCTATGGTTAGCATTAAGTTATCAAACCCCCCTCCAGCGGGGGATCGTGTGGGCACAGGCTCAGCGCCCCCTGCGCAATCAGCTACATGCATTTACGGATGCTGAAAAGGTATTACAAAAAAAAAAAAAAAAAAAAAAACATTTTCTATTAGCGCTTTAATGGGTCACTTGATCTATCTAATGTTTATTTGCTATAAAGCTACAGAAAAAAAAAAAACTCCTGCTCTCGATCATTACATGATTTTGAGGGGGAAAACTGGCAGGAAGCGCGGTTGGAGTGACTGATGCCACGAACGTTTGCCATACATGACTGTGACGTGTGCTTTTGTGGTCAAGGATCTGGAGGGGTTTAACATGTATCCACCTCGTTTTGTACCGACAGGGGTTGTACCAAGATCAAACACTGATTCCATATCCACAGGGGATGGTATAAGTACCTGATTAGAGGGGGTCCTGTGTCCCCCTGTATGAATGAGTGGCAGTCAAGCATGTTCCCTAACGCCATTCATCGCTAAGGGCATGCCAAAGAGAAGCCAAGTGCAACGCTATCTTTGGGAGTCCCACAGAGAAATGGAGCGGCACCATTGATACAGGGAGACCCAGGACCCCCGTTCTGGTCGGCCCTTTAGCAGTTGGACACTTATCCCCCTACCCTGCGGAGACATGATGCATGATTTTGGCACAACTCTTAACAAGCAGTGGTGTAAATGTACCTGTATTCCGGATTATGTAATCTAAGACCACCAGCCTCTCAAACTGTAACTGTAGTTGCCGGTTGGTATTTTCAGGAAGGGGTTCCGCCTCAAACCTCCGCAGCCAATAATCTGCATCCTTATAGCCTTTAACAAACAGCTGGAAGGAGCCAACCTTGAAAAAAAACAAAAAAAACAAAAACATAAAATCTAGAAATATAGAAACGCCTGCTCTCACCCCTTATTAAAGATGTGGCCGCCATTCCTGCTCTGTCTCTGTTACATTCCTGTCTGTTCCTGTTGCCGGGACACGGAGGTCACGTGCTCGGCAGTCTGATTACGTGACCTGCCGCCCTGTACCATGTGACCACCCCCAGCCTTGCGATCGCTCCAGCAGGCTCGGAGCATCACCCAAGGATATTTCAATCTTCAAGTTTCAAATAAAAATGCCCCCCCCCCCCCCCCCCTGCCGGATAGGGCAATCCTGACGCAAACGGATGGCATTTGTCAGACTGATCCGGTATTTTTTTTATTTTCTTTGCATTTTTAAAGGTCTGCGCTAGGGCTGAAACGATTACTCGATTAAATCGAGTAATTCGACACAAAAAAATCCTCGATGCTAATTTTTTGCATCGAAGATTCGTTTGTGTCATGTGACCACGGAGCGAGAGTGAAGCGCTTGCTATTACTCCCCTCCGTGGTCTCCCGCGGCGCTTGGAATACTTACCTTTCCAGCAGGCGGCCTCCAGACACTCCACAGTACGTCCATGGTCCCGCGCTGCTCTGACCTCCTGACGTACGCACGCCGTGACCTGACGCACTGTGTGACGTCAGGAGCAGAGCAGCCCAGAACGATGGAGTGTCGGCAGCGCCCCTGCTGGAAAGGTAAGTTGGTGAAACCGAGGGGGTGGGGGCGCAACTAAGGCCAGGCGCCTGGAGTGCACAGCGTCATAGAAACCAGTGACGCTGTGCAATCCGGGTGTCAGGAGGAGCATGGCAGCAGAGCTGATGGCACTGGGGTGAGGGAGAGCTGATGGCACTGGGGTGAGGGAGAGCTGATGGCACTGGGGTGAGGGAGAGCTGATGGCACTGGGGTGAGGGAGAGCTGATGGCACTGGGGTGAGGGAGAGCTGATGGCACTGGGGTGAGGGAGAGCTGATGGCACTGGGGTGAGGGAGAGCTGATGGCACTGGGGTGAGGGAGAGCTGATGGCACTGGGGTGAGGGAGAGCTGATGGCACTGGGGTGAGGGAGAGCTGATGGCACTGGGGTGAGGGAGAGCTGATGGCACTGGGGTGAGGGAGAGCTGATGGCACTGGGGTGAGGGAGAGCTGATGGCACTGGGGTGAGGGAGAGCTGATGGCACTGGGGTGAGGGAGAGCTGATGGCACTGGGGTGAGGGAGAGCTGATGGCACTGGGTGGGGAGAGCTGATGGCACTGGGTGGGGGAGAGCTGATGGCACTGGGTGGGGAGAGCTGATGGCACAGTGGGGAACAAAGGGTGTTGGGGACTAATGGCAGGGGGTCTGAGTTTTTATAAAGGAAAACAGTCTATTATTTTTTTTCTTATTAGATTACTCGATTAATCGTAAAAAATAATCGATAGAATACTCGATTACTAAAATAATCGTTTACTGCAGCCCTAGTCTGCGCATGTGAAAACCGGAAAACCGGATCCGTTTTGCCAGTACACTTAATGCCGGATCCGGCACTAATACATTTCAATGGAAATTAATGCCAGATCCGGCATTTCGGCAAGTGATCAGTATTTTTGGCCGGAGAGAAAAACTCCGGCATGCTGCGGTATTTTCTCCGGCCAAAAAACGTAAGAGGGACTGAACTGATGCACCCTGAACGGATTGCTCTGTATTCAGAATGCATTAGGATAAAACTGATCAGTTTTTTTCCGGTATTGAGCTCCTGTGACGGAAAATCCAGAATGCTTAATAGTTGAATGTACGTTTAACCCCCTTCCCACTTCAACCATTTTCCATTTTTTCCTCTTCGCCTTCCATAAGCCATAACTTTTTTTTCCCTTTAACATAGCTGAACGGGTCTTGTTTTTTTGTAGGACAAGTTGTACTTTCTAACGACACTATTTAGTATTCCATATAAATTTAGTGGGAAGCTGGGAAGAAAATTTTCTAATGGGGTGGAATTGGAAAAAAAAAACACCTGGATTGCACCATAGTTTTAGAGGTTTTGTATTTATATAGGTTTTATATTGTTTTGGCATGTTTTAATTTTCTTCTGACAAACCTTAGATAGACAGATATATCTGTCTATGTAAGGGCTCTTTTGTAGTTTTTATTTGATACCATTTTGAGTATGTACAGTATGACTTTTAATCAATCACTTTCTATACAAACCTTTTAGGAGGCAATTCAACCAGAAAACTGGTTTGACAATTTAGTTTTTTTTCCCCCCTTATATTAAAATGTTTTACTTTATTTTTAGGCCCCTTAGGGGACTTATCATGCGATCATTAGATCACTTCTACAACAGACTGCAATGGCTTACCATTGCAGTCTATGGGAAAATCTCTGTGATCCTATTTAAAGGGCATCTGTCAGCAGTTTTGCCCCTATGACACTGGCTGACCTGTTACATGTGCATTTGGCAGCTGAAGACATCTGTGTTGGTCCCATGTTCCTATGTGTCTGCATTGTTGAGAAAAATTAGGTTTTAATATATGCAAATTAGCCTCTAGGAGCAACGGGGGCGTTGCCATTACACCTAGAGGCTCTGCTCTCTCTGCACTTTGACAGAACCAGGCAGTGTAAATGTTATCATCCCTGGTCCTGTCAATCAAAGTGAAGAGGGTGTTGCAGTTGCAGAGAGAGCTGAGCCTCTAGGTGTAATGGTGACGCCCCTGTTGCTCCTAGAGGCTCAATTGCATATATTAAAACCTTATTTTTCTCAGCCATGAGGCCACATATGAACATGGGACCAACACAGACGCCTTCAGCTGCCAAGCGCACATGTAACAGCTCAGCCAGTGTCGTAGGTACAAAACTGCTGACAGATGCCCTTTAAGGAGTATTCTCATCTCGGACATTGGTGGCATATGGCTTAGCTCTTTGGAGAGGAGTTGTACTTTATGTAGCTTCCATTTCTTGGTACACAGACAGCGTTTCATTTATATGCATTTTTTCATTTTTTTCTTTACAGTCAATCATAAATGGTTATGGATTTATCGCAAAGGTTGTTACAAGACCAAAAAATGTATATTATTTTATGTACCAGGACTTCTATTTAAAGGAGTTTTCCAGTGGAGAAAAAAAAAAAATTGGTGGCAGTGGACTGAGAGGGAAGTAAAAATACTCCCTTCATTGATCCCCTGCCGCTCCCGTCGCCCGCTGGTCTCTACCACCCCGCCCTCTCTCGACAAACAGGAAGTTCCCACTGGCTGAGGCATTAGTGATTGGCTGATTGGGCATTGTGTCGAGAGAGGACGGAGTGGTAGAGACCAGCGGAGAATAGTACATACGTCAGGACATACCCGAGTGTGCCCTAACAACAGGAAGTATGGTCAGACAGCCCTGGGGCCCTTTAACAGACCAATGGCTGTCTGCCAGAAGTAGACATGGGCCTTGATCACGTCACAGGGCTTGTTCTGCATTCTTGACCAGTTAAATTACTTATTCCTAGTGAAAGAAAACGAGCGCTGAGACCTGAGGCCCCAACAGAAGAAGATGTCTAATTATGGAGTGTTTTAATCAGATCAGTCAGCACTGCGCTCAACGGGCTGCATCCATACAAGCTATTGGTCCTTCTGCCTTACCTTAGGAGGCAATCCAATCCGATTAAACCGCTGACCAACTTTTGGCACTTTTTCCAACGCCAGCCGCTTCCCTCTGGACTTGACGCGGTCTATGGCGCTGTAATTAAATGTTTCACTGGATAAATATACAACCTGCAATAAAGCATAGGGCAGAGCTGACCATCTATAAGGATTACAGGAATCGAGAGCCGCGTGAACAGATTACGTTTCTATAATGAATATGAAAGTACAATGTAGAGGGAGATCTGGGAGTGGTCAGGGCCCCTCATGCTACTTTCACACTTGTGTTGTTAATACCGGTATTGAGATCCGGCAGAGGAAAACTGATCCGTTTTGATTTCGCACATCAGGAGGCATCCGTTCAGTTAGGATGCGGTTGTGTGAAATCAAAAACAGGAAAAAAAAACAGTTATGGTCACTAAATACATTGAAAGTCAATGGGTGACGGATCAGTTTTTTTTTAGGCTCCATAAAATTGACTTACATTGTTTTCAGGTTTTTTTTCCCCATTTTTATGACCGGACACAAAACCGCAGCTTGCAGCTTGCTTTCTGCTGGAACGGAAGACGTCCTCCTGATGCATCCTGAATGGATCTCTTTCCATTCAAAATGCCGGAGGACAAAACAGAAACTTTTTTTTTTCCCGGTATGGAGATCCTCTGCCGGACCTTAATACCGGAAAGCAACAACGCAAGTGTGAAAGTAGCCTTACTGCGCAGCCATAATACACTTCAGCTGGACGCCGCATTAAGTCAGACCAGCATTGATTGCCATTCAAAAAGTCTCTCTCACTCTGGAGGACCAAGACCGACCAATGGTTTCAATGGGATCTAATGGAATGCTTTGCTTCCCCTGATGGTGGCGCAGCAAGAAAATTGAGAACATGTACCTGGGCTTACAACCGATCGCTGGCATTCTCACCGGAGGAGACACCGTGTGATCAGTTTATTATTGGGGGCCCTTGCAACAATCAAAAAGAGACTGTCCAACATAGACAACCCCAATAAAGAGATTTGTAGATTGTAAGCTCTTGTATCTAGGATTCTCTCCCCCTCTGTACCAGTCTGTTAATAGTTTGTTTATTGTATTTTTTTATATTACGTATGTGTAACCCCCTCTTGATGTACAGTCCCATGGAATTGAAGGGGTTGTGCAGCGATTTCTATTAATGACCTATCCTCAGGATAGGTCATCTGTATCAGATCAGCGGGGTTCCGACACCCAGCACCCCCGCCGATCTGATGTTTGAAGAGGAGGCGGCGCTCCATGCAAGCACTGCTTCCTGTTCATCACCCTATAATGACGAGTACTCGGATAGGTCATTAATATAAATCGCTGCAAAACCCCTTTAATGGCGCAATCAAATACACTGCTCAAAAAAATAAAGGGAACACTTAAACAACACAATGTAACTCCAAGTCAATCACACTTCTGTGAAATCAAACTGTCCACTTAGGAAGCAACACTGAGTGACAATCAATTTCACATGCTGTTGTGCAAATGGGATAGACAACAGGTGGAAATTATAGGCAATTAGCAAGACACCCCCAATAAAGGAGTGGTTCTGCAGGTGGTGACAACAGGTCACTTTTGAATGCTGGCGGTGCTTTCACTCTAGTGGTAGCATGAGACGGAGTCTACAACCCACACAAGTGGCTCAGGTAGTGCAGCTTATCCAGGATGGCACATCAATGCGAGCTGTGGTAAGAAGGTTTGCTGTGTCTGTCAGCATAGTGTCCAGAGCATGGAGGCGCTACCAGGAGACAGGCCAGTACATCAGGAGACGTGGAGGAGGCCGTAGGAGGGCAACAACCCAGCAGCAGGACTGCTACCTCCGCCTTTGTGCAAGGAGGAACCGGAGGAGCACTGCCAGAGCCCTGCAAAATGACCCCCAGCAGGCCACAAATGTGCATGTGTCTGCTCAAACGGTCAGAAACAGACTCCATGAGGGTGATATGAGGGCCCGACGTCCACAGGTGGGGGTTGTGCTTACAGCCCAACACCGTGCAGGACGTTTGGCATTTGCCAGAGAACACCAAGATTGGCAAATTCGCCACTGGCGCCCTGTGCTCTTCACAGATGAAAACAGGTTCACACTGAGCACATGTGACAGACCTGACAGAGTCTGGAGACGCCGTGGAGAACGTTCTGCTGCCTGCAACATCCTCCAGCATGACCGGTTTGGCATTGGGTCAGTAATGGTGTGGGGTGGCATTTCTTTGGAGGGCCGCACAGCCCTCCATGTGCTCGCCAGAGGTAGCCTGACTGCCATTAGGTACCGAGATAAGATCCTCAGACCCCTTGTGAGACCATATGCTGGTGCGGTTGGCCCTGGGTTCCTCCTAATGCAAGACAATGCTAGACCTCATGTGGCTGAAGTGTGTCAGCAGTTCCTGCAAGACGAAGGCATTGATGCTATGGACTGGCCCGCCCGTTCCCCAGACCTGAATCCAATTGAGCACATCTGGGACATCATGTCTCGCTCTATCCACCAACGTCGCGTTGCACCACAGACTGTCCAGGAGTTGGCAGATGCTTTAGTCCAGGTCTGGGAGGAGATCCCTCAGGAGACCGTCCGCCACCTCATCAGGAGCATGCACAGGCGTTGTAGGGAGGTCATACAGGCACGTGGAGGCCACACACTACTGAGCCTCATTTTGACTTGTTTTAAGGACATTACATCAAAGTTGGATCAGCCTGTAGTGTGTTTTTCCACTTTAATTTTGAGGGTGACTCCAAATCCAGACCTCCATGGGTTGAAAAATTTGATTTCCATTTTTTAATTTTTGTGTGATTTTGTTGTCAGCACATTCAACTATGTAAAGAACAAAGTATTTCAGAAGAATATTTAATTAATTCAGATCTAGGATGTGTTATTTTTGTGTTCCCTTTATTTTTTTGAGCAGTGTAAATGATAATAATAAAGAGTTTTTTTAGGATATTAATATTGATGATGGTGACCTATCCTCAGGAAAGGTCATCAATATCAGATCGGCCAAAGAGGCCACAGCATTGGCCTCTCTCTAGGACATGTGACATCGCGTTCATCGGTCACATGGCCTAGGCGTCAAGTGAATAGGCCTGAGCTGCGATACCAAGCACAGTTGCTACTAAATGGACAGCGTTGTGCTTGGTAAGCTGCGAGGAGGCTCCGGTGAGCGCCGCAGTTTCCTCAAACAGCTGATGGCACAGGGGTGGCAGGAGTCGGACTCTGCCAATTTCGTATTGATTACCTATCCGGATAATAGTCCAAAACGGTACAAGATGGAGACAGCACATCCAATTGCAAAATTGGTGATCCTTTTTATTCCAGATGCGACTTTGCTTTGGATACCCAATTTTGAAATTAAAACCGATGTCTTAATCTTGTACAGTTTTGGACTATCCATTTATGTGGGGGAGTTGAATCTTACCCCTTGGGGGCGTGCACCTCCCTCTCCTTATCACTTGAAGTGCTGTCTAGATTGGAGTTTTGGATATAGGCCATCAATATGAAAAATCGCAGAGAAACCCTTTAATGAGTTCCACATTTCATGAACAGACTGAGTAGCCGGTTCCAGTGGCCCTCAAGTCTAAACCAATAGTCCATTGTGGCCATGTGCAATTTTACTGCAAATCAGAGGCGACGCCACATCTCCGTGGAGCCACAGCTGAATTCTAGCTGCCTGCATAATGGAGGAGTGAGATTACCCTAGTGCGAGGAACAATATTTAGCTCCAGTTTTTGGTCTACTAGACTGGCTCCGGCCTCGGACAGATATCCCTGGTTCAAAACAAGACAGTCCCTTCCGAAACAGCAGGGGCAGCACAGCTTCTGCAGCCACTTTGTCCACTTGGGGTTCAGCTGGCCGTAGGGCTCCTCTGTTTTTGGTTTGAAGACGGCAATGACTTCCTGGAAAATAAAAGAGAACATCATGCAAAAAATGCTTCATCAAGAGGTCAGGGATACCTAACATTTCCATCCAGGACTTTCATCCCCATCATAACATTGTGAGACCAGTCACCCATTCCTAATGTGAACCAATGTCATCAGCGAACTGTTATTAAGGAATGGAAACTTAAAATTTACACTTCAGAAGTTCGGATCTGTGGGGGTCCAGGTGAGGAGACCTCCACGGCTTGCTAAAAGGAAGGGGCAGAAGCGCTCAGATGAGCATTGTGCCCCTTAGTTCCTGTCGGTTCTGCTCTCCGAGGAGACCTGAACAAAAAGAATGGGGGTTGAGCGTTTCTGTCCCTACATTTTATAGATGTATAGGGGTCTCAACACTTGGACCCCACCTATTATAATTTCAGACATGCCTCTACGACAGTGGTCAGCAACCTTCGGCACTCCAGCTGTCGTGAAACTACAACTCCCAGCATGCTCCATTCATTTCTATGGAAGTTCTGAAAACAGCAAAACAAGTGTGCATGCTGGGAGTTGTAGTTTCACCACAGCTGGAGTGCCGAAGGTTGCTGATCCCTGCTCTATGAGCAATTTAAAAAAAAAAAGGACACTTAACTGATGGGACACATAAAAATCCTAATTTAGGCTATCTTTACATTAGCGTTTTTGGCTTTCCGATTTTGAGATCTGGCAGAGGACCTCAAAATCGGGCCAAAACGGTTCAGTTTTGTCCCCCCTTATTGTCAATGATGGATGCATCAGTTCCGTTTTGTGACAGTAAGCAGCGGTTTTGTGTCCGGTCTGAGAAATGGAACAAACCGGATCCGGCATTTTAAAAAAAAACGGATCCGTCCCCCATTGACTTACAATGATTTTAATGCCAGATCCGGTTTGTTCGGTTTCAATTTAATACAACCGCATACGAACGGAATGGATGCATAGTGTTGTATTAAATAAAGCGGAACATGAACAAAAAAAAAAACGCTGGTGTGAAACTAGCCTTAGATTATGTGCATTTTACATAATATTTCATAAAAAGAATAAAAAAACAAAAAATAAAAAAAACACACAACTACAGTGCATCGCATACTACTGGACCACGGAGACAAGCTTCCCCTTTTGAAGATGATGCTACAATGAGAGTCCTAGAGGTCAGTTGCCTGACTCGTGATCAGTGTGAGGACCATTAGTCACTGGTCACCTCCATTGCTGGGACAAATGGGGCAGAAATATGGAGACCTAACATAAATGCTGACCAGGCAGACATAATGTATGTGCCGCTCCACAGGGGCCACTGACACTATGTACTGGACATTAACGGGGTCCTAAGGAAAGCTCCTAGGTCTGCTGTGAGCATCCGATGGATGGTCAGTAACACTGACAGGCACTAATACTGTGGAATACTACTGTATGCCGGAACTTCTATTCAACCCCCTGCCCCCCCCCCCCCCGCCAAACACCCCTCTTTTGGAATGCAGCAACACAAAAAAATGACTTTTTTCAAGAAAGGAAGGAAGGGAATAAGAAAAGAAAAGAAAAGAAAAGAAAAGAAAAGAAAGGAAAGGAAAGAAGAAAAGAAAGGAAAGGAAAGAAGAAAAGAAAGGAAAGGAAAGAAGAAAAGAAAGGAAAGGAAAGAAGAAAAGAAAGGAAAGGAAAGAAGAAAAGAAAGGAAAGGAAAGAAGAAAAGAAAGGAAAGGAAAGAAGAAAAGAAAGGAAAGGAAAGAAGAAAAGAAAGGAAAGGAAAAAAAAAAAGAAAGGAAAGAAGAAAAGAAAAGAAAGAAAGAAGGAAAGGAAGAAAAGAAAGGAAAAAAAAAAAAGAAGGAAAAAAAGGAAGGAAGGAAAGAAAGAAAGAAAGGAAAGAAGAAAAGGAAGGAAGGAAAGAAGGAAAGGAAAAAAGGAAAGGAAGGAAGAAAAGGAAGGAAGGAAAGAAGGAAAGGAAGGAAGGGAAAGAAGAAAAGAAAGGAAAGGAAAGAAGAAAAGAAAGGAAAGGAAAGAAGAAAAGAAAGGAAAGGAAAGAAGAAAAGAAAGGAAAGGAAAGAAGAAAAGAAAGGAAAGGAAAGAAGAAAAGAAAGGAAAGAAGAAAAGAAAGGAAAGGAAAGAAGAAAAGAAAGGAAAGGAAAGAAGAAAAGAAAGGAAAGGAAAGAAGAAAAGAAAGGAAAGGAAAGAAGAAAAGAAAGGAAAGGAAAGAAGAAAAGAAAGGAAAGGAAAGAAGAAAAGAAAGGAAAGGAAAGAGGTAAAGGAAAGAAGAAAAGAAGAAAAGAAAGGAGTTAAAGGAAAGGAAAGGAGGAAGGAAGGAGTAGTAGTAGTAATTCCATAACATCGACATCCAGGATGAAAGGCTTCATTCTACATCCCCTCCATTGCCCCTTCTCTGACATGGCAGAAAGCTGCACCCTGTCCAGATCAGTGCCTAACCCTATTGAGAGGATACTCCAGCCAGCCTATGAGTACACTAATTAACATTACGCTGCCCCACTTAAGTCTCTCTCCCATCAATGATGTAGGACATGGTCATCTCTGATCATAAAGAAACACAACGTCTTCCATGGATGAAACAGAGGGGTAACAACCTCCAGACACTGAAGACTGGGTAATACATTCAGTGAAAACATCAAAAGGGCAGTGAAGGATCTGCCCCGGAAAAATCGGTTCTTGATGATCAAGGGTCTACATGTCGTGGTAGATTTCTGTAGACTTTAGGATCCAGTTAGATAGTAATTCAGCTGGTGAATATGTTAAATTATTATTCAAAATGGCCACTGCCCGGCCCCATTACAGCCACTCCCCTCAATTACACACAATTAAAGATTGAGTGAATGAAAAGAACACGGGATGAAATCTAAACCACATACACGGCAGTAGTAAAGTGCAGAAAACAGCCGGGTCGGCTTCCAAATTCCTGGTTTCCTTTATTTAAACGTGAACGGCTGTTTTGTTATTCTAATAAGAGCTGTAGATAGAGAAGGCTCCGTTCCGGCTGAGATGATAGGCGCCAACCCAAAATCAATAACAAGCAACCAACCGGTCTGATAGAAGAAAGGGAAAAAGAAACTCAGCAGATGCAGAAGACAGATAATGCAAGGACGCAAGCAACAACATTAGACGGGAAGATAACTGAAGCGAGGCAAAACGGGAGGACGGGTAAGGTGAGAAAGGAGGAGATAGAAATCTCCTGAACCCTAGAAATGACGAAATTAAGACAGGAAGGGAAGGTCGCCAATCCGCTCTTGTTTCAGAGTGGGGCTCAAACTAAACGGTTCCGCAGCTCAAAATACAGGGACATGAAATAGAGAAAGTTCTGCAGTTCTCACTTCACCAGCTGCCCAGATACATTAGACTTGTACTGCCTCATCCTGACAACCAACAAACTAATACCTTCTCTTTCTTGAGGGCTTTCAAAAAATTGGCCGGTAGACCATTGAGAGTAGTAAATGGTAGGCATCCCACCATAACGCATGTGTCAATGGAAGATTCAACCATTCACCTCATAATGTCCAGCACTAAGGGTGCATCTAGCCCTCACTCGCAGGCTTTCATCTATGTGACTGGCTGACCCTGGCTAAGGACTTTCTTCTAAGGGACAGGAGACTCTTGAGCACAGCATTCATTGATGGGACTGAAAGATCCTAACTTGAGGGCTTTCGTCGATGGGACTGAAAGATCCTAACTTGAGGGCTTTCGTCTAAGGGACTGGCAAACCCTCGTTGAGGGCTTTCGTCTAATGGACTGGCAGACCCTCGTTGAGGGCTTTCGTCTAAGGGACTGGCAGACCCTCGTTGAGGGCTTTCGTCTAAGGGACTGGCAGACCCTCGTTGAGGGCTTTCGTCTAAGGGACTGGCAGACCCTCGTTGAGGGCTTTCGTCTAAGGGACTGGCAGACCCTCGTTGAGGGCTTTCGTCTAAGGGACTGGCAGACCCTCGTTGAGGGCTTTCGTCTAAGGGACTGGCAGACCCTCGTTGAGGGCTTTCGTCTAAGGGACTGGCAGACCCTCGTTGAGGGCTTTCGTCTAAGGGACTGGCAGACCCTCGTTGAGGGCTTTCGTCTAAGGGACTGGCAGACCCTCGTTGAGGGCTTTCGTCTAAGGGACTGGCAGACCCTCGTTGAGGGCTTTCGTCTAAGGGACTGGCAGACCCTCGTTGAGGGCTTTCGTCTAAGGGACTGGCAGACCCTCGTTGAGGGCTTTCGTCTAAGGGACTGGCAGACCCTCGTTGAGGGCTTTCGTCTAAGGGACTGGCAGACCCTCGTTGAGGGCTTTCGTCTAAGGGACTGGCAGACCCTCGTTGAGGGCTTTCGTCTAAGGGACTGGCCGACCCTCGTTGAGGGCTTTCGTCTAAGGGACTGGCCGACCCTCGTTGAGGGCTTTCGTCTAAGGGACTGGCCGACCCTCGTTGAGGGCTTTCGTCTAAGGGACTGGCCGACCCTCGTTGAGGGCTTTCGTCTAAGGGACTGGCAGACCCTCGTTGAGGGCTTTCGTCTAAGGGACTGGAAGACCCTCGAGCAATTTCATCGAATGAACTGGCAGACCCTCGTAGAGGGCCTTCATTTATGGGACTGACAGACCTAAACTTTGTTGGTCTTTACATAAGGGTCTTGCAGACCGAAATGGGAGAGGAGAGGCTTCACCAAACAGCTGAAAGACCCTCACCTGGAGGGGCTTGCACGATGGCGATATAACCATCTCCTTCTGACTGGAAGAAACACGCATAACATTGATGGAGTTAGTCAATCTTCAGCATCACTCCTATAACCAAGGGGCGGTCAGATCCTCACACAAGTGCTTTTATCTAAAGCACTGGAAGACCCTAGCACAATATGAGTGCTGCACATGTTACCCTCCTCCTAAGAAGATGAATGTCACCGGAATTAATCAATTTAGGTTGGGAGGCTCTATCAAACAAAAGGCACACCCTACCATCACCTCGGTGGATCTAAGCTGGTATCCATCATCAGTTCTGAATTGAGCAAGGGCGGCAGAACGCTTCATTATGGCTCCCACTACTGGCATAACCATAATGGACAGGACCCAGCCATTTTAGATACCAGAACCAAGGGCCCCTTGGTAAGGAGTAGGGTAGAAGGGGTTGATGTAGACGCCATGTTGGTAATGTAGAACCCTATATTTGATCGGAGGATCCTCACAGTCCGACACACTAATTAACATGAACTTGTGGAATAGTAATGAAGTTATCTGCGGCCATTACTCCACCCTTCCACGTTAAAATGGGCACAGATGGCAATGGGTCTACAATGCAAGCGTCCACGTCTCACCCGGGCAAAAAATATTTACGCTTTCTAAAGTAAATCACTTCAGTACAAAAAGGAACTAAAACTAGAAGCCCTGAAAGAGGCGTACGGCAATGTACAGAGTGTATAAAGGATATAGGTCCATCACATCTCCTGGTGATGCCCCCTGTGGCCTCCGTACAGGATCTTTATCAAAGCCATCAAAAAATCTCTGAGCCTAATTCTATTCTAAATTATAAATCTAATCCCATGACATCGTAACCTCATAAAAGCCTCTGAAGCCAGACAAATCTATAATACATGCCTTTCTGGTGACTGTTCGTAATCCGACCATGACACCCGGGGCATGTAGCAGGGGTTCTGCATCTGAGTAACATACGACCCACGCCGCAGAGGTCCCAGGGACTGGGCAAACGCACCCCTGTTGTCCGTGCAGTCCTTACTTTACCCTCTGTAAATTGCTCGTTATTTCTCACAGGAAACGGTCTGGAGGAAATTTTTCAAGTGATCTGCGCCATTTTTTTGACTTAATAAAGTCGCAATATATGGAACAAGTGGCATTTTGAGTAAGAAGGCTTGGCGGGAGCAGGAACGGCCTCCTGCGGTCCGACAGACTTCTTAGAAATTATGCTACAAGCTGGCATATATTAAAGTAGGGGCACGGATGGTCATTGATGGAGGGTTATGTGACCGATCCATCTGGGCCTCCATCGACCTGCATCGTGCACAGCACTGCGCCAGCTTTCCCTGCAG
The DNA here is from genome assembly GCF_905171765.1 of Bufo bufo. Taxonomy (NCBI): domain Eukaryota; kingdom Metazoa; phylum Chordata; class Amphibia; order Anura; family Bufonidae; genus Bufo; species Bufo bufo. Next base: position 32,369,846 of record NC_053394.1, on the reverse strand, counting down.
AGAAGTTCAATGGTCTGGTCACCTCTTAATAAATTTGGCGCATCTTACTCCATGACAAGAAAATGGTGCAAAAAGCAACAAAAATGCATGCGTATGGCAAGAGTGGAATGTTGGGGGAATTTATAAAAAAAAAAGTGGCACATTTCTTGCACAAAAATGGCGCAACTTTTTGATTTTTAGATCTTAATAAATCTCCCCTTGGTGCAATATTTCAAAAAGCAGCCCCCGGGGCCAATTCCTGATGGCGGATCTGCGTCATACATTCACAAGAGATTATAAAACCTCCTCATTCTGGATCCACAGCTGCACCACGGACCTCCCTTCCAGGATGTTTCACTGCACTTAGCCGAAATCTTGAAAGCGTCTAAAGCTGAACACACACACAACAGCAGTTTATTCGGCGTTCTGGCGTGCCGCCCCCAGGCACGGTAGACGATAGGTGGGTTCGCCTGATATTTCTCCAACGTCGTTTATGGCGCTTTACGATTTACAAACCAGCAAATATTTTGCAATGCTGCAACCGAGCGCCGTGGATCTCGCTACAGTTAAGGGTCTAGTCACACAACTGTATGCGTTTTGCGGTCCACAAATTGCGGATACCAGCCCCATATGCATTCTGCATTTTGCAGAAGGCATACGGCCAGCCCTATGTTAGAAATGCCTATTCTTGCCCGCAATTGACAAGGTGTGCTGTCGCCATCTTTTGCAGCCCCACTGAAAAGAATGGGTCACAAAATTGCGGGACAGAGGCAGACCCATAAATACGGTCGTGTGAAAGTACCCTTAGGCCCCTTTCAGACGAGCGAGTGTCACGCTGCGGTCTCGCAGAGCAGCACCTGTCCTGACCTCCCTAGCACTGCCGGGGTCACGATAGCATCATAAATCAATATAATGCTATGTAACCTTTAGAGGTCTGTAGTATTGGATAGGACCGACATGTACACAGCATCATAAATCAATATAATGCTATGTGACCCCGGCTAGGGAGGTCAGGACAGGTGCTGCTCTGCGAGTCCGCAGCGTGACACTCGCTCGTCTGAAAGGGGCCTAAGGCTCACAGTCCTCTCCCATCTGGCATCGGATCATGGCCTCACAGGTAGATTTCAGCATTTTCCAATCTCCTTCAAAGGTCATATTACACAGCACGGCTTCTAGGGGAAAATAATTCCAAATAACGCACCATATAGCGACATATGGAGGAACTCTAGGGGCTTCAGTAATTTAAAGGGGACTGACAAACTGATCTATGACTCCCAGCAACCCCAATACTCAGCTGTAAGAAGGGGCCGCAGCGCTAGGCGGAGCTCTGCAGCCTTCAGAGTACACCAAGCACAGCGCCATACATTGTACAGTGGCTCTTCTTGGTATTGCAGCCCAGGCCCATTCACTTGAATAGATCTGAGCTGTACATAGACCATAGGACTGATGGAAATTACGTCACAGACTGAGAAAGAGACCACAGCGCTCACCTGAGTGCTGTGACCTCTTCCAATTGCTGATCGGCCTGGGTGCCGGGAGTCGGACCCCACTGATGACCTATCCTGAGGATAGCCCATCAATATTAACAACCTGGAATAACCCTTTAAGTCCAATCCTTATTGCAATATCTCAGCAGATTTAGACAGGCTCAATCACTTCTCCATTTTGGTTTCTTTTTGCCTGAAATCAGCAGCTACCTCAGTTGCTGAATAGGAAAATTGCACAACTAGCAGTTGCCCAATATTAATAAACTAGGAGAAGCAGCAATACTAATACTAGACCTGATGGGAGTTGTAATCACTCGCCCCGTCTGGCGCGGCCCACGGATCATCTACTATCAGTAAAGGTAACGGGGCAATTGCTGGCAGGCAATTCCGAGGTGCAGTAAAATCCCATTCAGGAGCCCTCCCCGGGGATGGCAGGCTTCCAGCATAAGCTGAGCAGTGACATTTACAGGACATTTTTGCATTTGACATTTGCATTTCCAGAATTTCGTGCTGGCGGTTGCTGCAGCACGCGGGATGAAAGGCCGCTATCATTTACGGGTGTCGCGTTGCGAGCATCGTGCAAGTGCAGGAGACATATGAAGACGTGTGAAATCTGTGTGACATGGGCACACTTGCCAACTTCTATCTAGTATCTTACTGCCAAAGCATGCCACGTGCAATCACCTGCCAGCACTGCCGATGACACAGAGAAGGCGGAGATGGGAAGTCACGTCTACAGAATGACAGGGGACGGGGTGACACAGCGAGAAGGAAGGATTTACACCAATTGTCTCCCCACATCGGTGTCCGCTACCATCTAGACGTCAGGAGGCCGTGGGTGCAGTCGTGTGACCGATCTGTCACTGGTTAACCACAACGCGGATGTGAACACAGCCTTTATCCTCAGAACAGTCCGTCACTAGCTCATCGGCGGGGGTTTGACATCCAGCACCCCTGCTGATCAGAAAACTAAAGGGGAGCCCGGGACTTCAGTGTGAAAGGGGAACTCCGGAGCCTTGTGTTCTGCCATTTAATAGGGAACCGAGGAGTCCCATGTGTTGCCAGTTGTAGGGGAAGCTAGGAGTCCTGGGGGCTCCAGCTAAAGGGGAACTCCAGCCCTGTTGTGCTGATAGGGAACTGGGGAGCATGAAGTGTTGCCAGCTAAAGGGTAACCCAGGAGCCCCATGGGCCCTCCGCTAGAAGGGGAACATAGGAGCCCCATGGGCCCTCCGCTAGAAGGGGAACATAGGAGCCCCATGGGCCCTCCGCTAGAAGGGGAACATAGGAGCCCCATGGGCCCTCCGCTAGAGGGGGGAACACAGGAGCCCCATGGGCCCTCAGATAAGAGGAACCCAGAGCCCTATGTGTAAACAACCAAAGGGGAACATAGGAGCCCCATGGGCCCCCAGATAAGGGGAACCCAGAGCCCTATGTGTAAACAACTAAAGGGGAACCCCATCTACAGCCAGTTAAAGGGACCCTGTTGTGCAGTCATGTAAAGGGCTAACCCAGCACACAACTAAAGAGGACCCCAAGTCACCCCTCCACAAGCAGCGTCCTGACACATCCTCCCCACAGGCTGAGATCCAGAGCACATGTGTCTCCAAGGAGCCTTAGACCCTCCTCCCCTGAAACTCCAGCCATGACATCCTGGTCACAGGTGGCCGTGTGACTCCGATCATGTGACCTCGCTGTCACGCCACCGACATCCGGGACTTTACCGTCTAGTCTACAGCTCTCCAAGACTCGTGACTCAAAGCCATGTGAACTGTCTTGCCGCATATCTGCTTCCTGTCAGCGAATGACAACATTACCCTTGTTTGTACATTCAGAGACAGAAGAACTTGCTGGGCCAAGGCAGATTTGTACATCTAGATAAGGAAGTCCCGGGGACATCGCTCGCCACCTGCTCAGGAGGTTCCCGGGTGGTTTTAATCCTCCATCCAAATTCCCAAGGAACAAATCACTCCGGGGTTAAAAGATTTGCTCAAAATTAGAAAAACATGGCTGCTTTCTTCAAAAAACAGCGCCACCCCTGTCCACAGGTTGTGTCTGGAATTGCAGCTCAGCTCCATTGGAGTCAATGGGGCAGAGCTGCAATACCGCATACCGCCTGCGGACAGGGGTGGTGCTGTTTGGAATAAAAGCAGCCATGTTTTTGTAATCCTGGACTGTCTCAGTATACAGTCTGGCAGCGAAGGGCCACACTATACAGAGAGGAGAATATAGGGCCCGATGCTGGGATCGGTTTTTTGTTGTTGTTTTTTTTAAAGAGGTTGGTCCATGTCGTACATTGGCGGCATATTCCCAATGTCAGATGGGTGTGGGTCTCAGAGGGGGGACCTGCACCTATCTCTACAACCTCCAAAGTGAAGGAGAGCGCATGCGCAGTGTGCACTCTATTCCTTTCTATAGGAGTTCTGTAAAAAGCCGAGTGAGCACGCTCAGGTATTTTCAAAAGTCACATAGAAATAGTGCACTGCGCATGTGCAACTGCTCTCTGCTCACTTTTGGTCAGCACATGCGCCTTTTGATACGCCGTTTTAGGCGGAGTTCACACGGGAGGTGAACGCATTGCACCCGCACTGAAACTGGACCCATTCATTTCTATGGGGCTGTGCACATGAGAAGTGATTTTCACGCATCACTTATGCGTTGCGTGAAGATCGCAGCATGCTCTATATTGTGCGTTTTCCACGCAACGCAGGCCCCATAGAAGTGAATGGGACTGCGTGAAAATCGCAAGCATCCGCAAGCAAGTGCGGATGCGGTGCGATTTTCACGCACGGTTGCTAGGAGACGATCGGGATGGAGACCCGATCATTATTATTTTCCCTTATAACATGGTAATAAGGGAAAATAATAGCATTCTGAATACAGAATGCATAGTACAATAGCGCTGGAGGGGTTAAAATTTTTTTTTTTTAACTCACCTTAATCCACTTGCTCGCGCAGCCGGCATCTCTTCTGTCTTCTTCTTTGCTGTGTGCAGGAAAAGGACCTGTGGTGACGTCACTCCGGTCATCACATGATCCATCACCATGGTAAAAGATCATGTGACGGACCATGTGATGACCGGAGTGACTGTTACCACAGGTCCTTTTCCTGCACACAGCTAAGACGAAGACAGAAGAGAAGCCGGGCTGCGCGAGCAAGTGGATTAAGGAGAGTTAAATTATTATTTTTTTTAACCCCTCCAGCGCTATTGTACTATGCATTCTATATTCAGAATGCTATTATTTTCCCTTATAACTATGTTATAAGGGAAAATAATACAATCTACAGAACACCGATCCCAAGCCCAAACTTCTGTGAAGAAGTTCAGGTTTGGGTATCAAACATGCCGATTTTTCTCACGCGCGTGCAAAACGCATTACAATGTTTTGCACTCGCGCGGAAAAAATCGCACATGTTCCCGCAACGCCCGTGTGAACTCAGCCTTACAGTCTTTGTGAGTCTGAGAAATTAAAAGGGGTGGTCTCCTCTGAGACTGTGGTGGCATATCGCTAGGGGTCCTGTTCTACCTCCTGAAGCGAGCACATGTGCAGTGCACTCTCCATTCATTTCCAAAAACAGCTAATCATGCTCGCTTCCTTGGCTTTTTTCGGAACTCCCATAGAACTTAATGGAGTGCACCCCACGGGCCCATTGTAGAGAGGGGTCCAGGTCTCAGAGGTGGGACCTGCACCTACAGCGCTGCCCATAATTATTCATACCCCTGGCAAATTTTGACATAAAGCTACTTTTATTCAACCAGCGAGTAATTTATTTATTTTTTACGGGAAATGACATCGGTGTCTCCCAAAAGACAATAAGACGATGTACAAGAGGCATTATTGTGGGGGGAAAAAAACATTTCTCAGCTTTTATTTACATTTGAGCGAAAAGTGTCCAGTCCAATAATGAATAGAAAAGCCTTTATTGGCTATTACAGCAATCAGACGCTTCCTATAATTGCAGACCAGCTTTTTGCAGGTCTCCACAGGTATTTTTGCCCATTCATCTTTAGCAATGAGCCCCAAATCTTTCAGGTTGGAGGGTCTTCTTGCCATCACCCTGATCTTTAGCTCCCTCCACAGATTCTCAATTGGATTCCAGTCTGGACTCTGGCTGTGGCCGCTCCAAAACGTTAATGTTGTCTGATAACCGTTTCTTCACCACTTTTGTTGTGTGTTTTGGGTCATTGTCATACTGAAATGTCCACTGGTGGCCAAGGCCACGTTTCTCTGCAGAAGGCCTGATGTTGTCGTTGAGAATCCTCATGTATTGCTCTTTTTTCATGGTGCCGTTTACTGTGATCAGGTTCCCTGGTCCATTGGCTGAAGAACACCCCCAAAGCATTAGGTTCCCACCACCATGTTTGACCGTGGGGATGGTGTTCTTTGGGTTGAAGGCTTCTCCTTTTTTACGCCAAATGAAGGAAACATCATTGTGACCAAACAATTCAATTTTTGTTTCATCTGACCATAACACAGAAGACCAGAAGTCTTCTTCTTTGTCCAGATGAGCTTCTGCAAAGGCCAAGCGAGCTCTTGTGTGCCTTATCTGGAGAAGTGGCGTCCTCCTTGGTCTGCAGTGTCCGTTGGATTGTCTGCCTTGAGACATTGCCACCAGCAGAGCCCAGATTCACCAGGATGGCCTTGGTGGTGATCCTTGGATTCTTTATCACCTCTCTAACTATCCTCCTGGCAGCTCAGGTGTCACTTTTGGCTTCCGACCACGTCCTCTGAGATTTTCCACAGTGCAGAACATCTTGTATTTTTTGCTCAAATGTTTTTCCCCACAATAATGCCTCTTGTACATCGTCTTATTATCTTTTGGGAGACGCCAATGTCATTTCCCGTCAAAAAATTACTTTCTGGTTGAATAAAAGTAACTTTAAGTCAAAATTTGCCAGGGGTATGAATAATTATGGGCAGCACTGTACCTGACACTGGAGGCCTATGTATGTGATCAGACTCACAGCATTCGCTGACCTTCGCCAGGGGCCCCTCATATATATGTACTGTGTGAACTGGGGGCCCAGCACATACAACCAGCCATTACCTGGGGGCCCAGCACATACAACCAGCCATTACCTGGGGGCCCAGCACATACAACCAGCCATTACCGGGGGGCCCAGCACATACAACCAGCCATTACCTGGGGGCCCAGCACATACAACCAGCCATTACCGGGGGGCCCAGCACATACAACCAGCCATTACCGGGGGGCCCAGCACATACAACCAGCCATTACCGGGGGGCCCAGCACATACAACCAGCCATTACCGGGGGGCCCAGCACATACAACCAGCCATTACCGGGGGGCCCAGCACATACAACCAGCCATTACCTGGGGGCCCAGCACATACAACCAGCCATTACCTGGGGGCCCAGCACATACAACCAGCCATTACCTGGGGGCCCAGCACATACAACCAGCCATTACCTGGGGGCCCAGCACATACAACCAGCCATTACCTGGGGGCCCAGCACATACAACCAGCCATTACCTGGGGCCCCTCCACATACAACCAGCCATTACCTGGGGGCCCTCCACATACAACCAGCCATTACCTGGGGGCCCTCCACATACAACCAGCCATTACCTGGGGCCCCTCCACATACAACCAGCCATTACCTGGGGGCCCATGCCTAGAGGCTGCTGTAGGGGGCCACAGGGGCCCGCGTCACCTCACCTCCTGCTCGTCTTTGACGAAGTAGCTGCCGCTGGAGCCCTGGTAGATCCTCTCCGGGAAGATGCCCCGGCTGATCGCCCTCTCCGCCCGCCTCACCACCTCCGTGAACTCCGGGTCGTCCGGGAAGCAGTTCTTGCTCCGGTGATGGCTGCGCTCCAGCAGCGGCTGCCTCTCCTCTGTGGGGGAGCCGGGGGGAGAAGGCGCCGGGACACACTGCGGGGAGGACTGCGGGATCCGAACCACTACCCCGGGCACGGTGCGAGCGGCGGGGCTGAGCGGTGCCGGGGACACCGGGGAAGGCTTAGACTGGAAGGTGTAGTCAGGAAGCTCCCGCTCCGGAGACACCAGCGGGCTGTTCTCGTCCATGGTGGAAATAGAAGAGTGCCCGGGCGCTGCCAGGGACAGCCGGAGGAAACGGCGACAAAAGCTACAGAACAGGTGACAGGCAGCTGACTCACAACTGCTACCGGAAACTTCCGGGACTGACAGCCAATGGGAGCGAGAGGGAGGGGACCAGCGAGCCCCGCCCAGTGTCACTACTAAACGCCGAGCGCGTTACTGTGCAATGGAGCTTTGCCCTTCTCAAAAATGGCCGCCATGAAACCCGACACCGATATCACCATATGGTCTTGTCATACTATCCATGAGAGAGTGTAAACTTTAGAAGCGGTTCATGTCCACTCGACGTCTTTGCGAGGTGTGCTAATTAATTAGCAAAGAGTCACTCTCACTTTCATTTGTTTTCCCTCATTAAACATGGCTTCTACCCAGGTTTCCTGGTGTGTCCAATCACAGCGGTCAATGATGATCGTTGTCATGACAATAGTAGACACTCCCGGGACTCGGCCAATGGTAGAAAAAGAGGGCGTGGTGAGCATCATTGCCCGTCAGTACGGATTGTCATTTCGAGGTAAAAGCATGGAGTGTATGGGCACCCGGGAGGTCACGTGATTCATTTGACGCTAGATCGTAGTTCCATGGCGCTCTGATGACGTAATGCCCGCTTCTAAAATGGCCTCCTAGACTTTCTGGTGTAATGCCCATAACATAACTTCAAAATAATTTTTCAACACAGACAGTAAAATATAGAAATATGAGTTATCTTCGTTGTCTGAGTAGATCGTAAAAATGAACAATACAGCTGCTTAAACGTTACATTCACATTCTTTTTTTCCATCATTAAACATGGCGACTACAGTTCTTTCCTGGTGCGTCTGTCCAATCATGGGCGTAGCTGATCTGTGTTGTCATGACAACAGCCATCGGGGCTGATAGACAGATACCGGGGGTGGGGGGATGAGACAGGACCACAGACAGGGCTGGGAGCCGAGCCAGTGAGTGAGCTGCGAGTTGTATGGGGAGCCCAGAAGGCCACAGCCTGGAACAGTAAGTGCTGCCCCCTCTCTACACTCATGTCATACAGCTCTAGCACTGCTACATCGGGCAGCTGTCAGTTTACTCACCTGTTTGCATTGTGTGCATGACTTGGGAAGCAGCTGATTCAGTGCAGGTAGCAGTGTCCGGCTCAGGGATAGTGCTGGTTCTGTCACCTGGAAGTTTCTTACAGCAGTTGTAAGGTAAGTCAGGCTGTCTGCAGCCTTGTTATGGGGCACTGGGGGGATGAAGCTTTTACGGGGGCTGTGCAAAGCTGCTACGTTGATTTGGGGTGACTGCGCCTGTTCTGGGGTGACTGCGGCTGGCTGCGCCTGTTCTGGGGTGACTGCGGCTGGCTGCGCCTGTTCTGGGGTGACTGCGGCTGGCTGCGCCTGTTCTGGGGTGACTGCGGCTGGCTGCGCCTGTTCTGGGGTGACTGCGGCTGGCTGCGCCTGTTCTGGGGTGACTGCGGCTGGCTGCGCCTGTTCTGGGGTGACTGCGGCTGGCTGCGCCTGTTCTGGGGTGACTGCGGCTGGCTGCGCCTGTTCTGGGGTGACTGCGCCTGTTATGGGGTGACTGCGGCTGGCTGCGCCGGTTATGGGGTCACCCGGGCTGGCTCACAGCTAGCGCCAGGGATAGGGAAAAAAATTCAGGCCTCCCCTTAAGGCTCATGCACACGAATGTATTTTCTTTCCGTGTCTGTTCCCTTTTTTGCGGATCGTATGCAGAACCATTCATTTCAATGGGTCCGCAAAAAAAAACTGAAGTTACTCCATGTGCATTCCGTTTCCATATGTCCGTATTTCTGTTCCGTAAAAAAATAGAACATGTCCTATTACTGTCCGCATTACGGACAAGGATAGGACTGTTCTATAAAGGGCCGGCTGTTCCGTTCTGCAAAATACGAAATGCACACGGACGTCATCTGTATTTTTTGCAGACCACAAACTACGTACGGTCGTGTGCAGTGCTGTACTCCATTATTGTACCATGGAGACCATGGCTGTCGGATACCGCCGCTGTGTCCCCAGGGTCTGTCGGTTGGAATAATTTACTTCTCTCAGGTTCACAGTGACCTCTGACCCCGCCTGCGGTATTGGAATGATTTATGACCTTGCGGTTTCCTTTTGCAGATGTGCTGTCCTCAGAAGGGCCGGGGTGTTGTGTCTCTTACATTATCTATTTACTAAGGGGGAGGACTTCACACTGTCATAAAAACGGAACTGAACAAAGTGACCTCCCCCCTGTGCGACTACAACTCCCAACAGGCACTGGCAATCAAGCTAGATAGGAACCTGTCGCCTCAAAAACGCATATAAAACCGCCAGCATTCCCTCCTAGTAGGCCCCTGTCTGTTAATAGTCATATGTTTGATCCGGTAGTCTGATGCTCCGTAAATTCAAAAAACAATGTTTTAAGCGCCATCAGCGCTATCTTGCCGGTCAGCTTGAAGTCAAGGTAAGCAGTGCGGTCGGAATCGCACAAGTCTCGCACATGCGCGGTGCGCTCCTCGGTTAAGCACAATCCTGTCTCCAGCTGGGGCTGTTAGAGGAGCACTGCGCATGCGCGAGACTTGTGCGATCCCGGCCGATCAGACAGAGGGCTACGATGAGGTAATGCTGGCGGTTTTATATGCGTTTTTTTTAGGTCACAGGTCCCCATTTAAGAATTGTTATGAATGCAGGTCCCTAATATGAAGGTTTGAAGGGTCTGTATAAGGGCTCATGCACACGGAGGTGAAACCGCCACGGTAATGTGAAGGAGGCCTTTCATAAGGTGCTATCCAGAAGCACGGTATGGCGGCACACCTTAGGGAAATAATGGGTAATTGTAAATGAAAAAAATAATAATCGAAACCTAAAGCACTTTTTGTATTATTTTTTGGTGCTCCTGATGGCCCACATGTGGATGAGAGGTGAAGAAAGGACATCGCCATGCGGTGGCTTTGTATCCCGGGGGGGAGGCTGGAGTACCGGGTGGGCTCGGTTGCCCTTCCTATTCTTTACTGTCATTAAGACAAGTGGTGTCCTGGGAATTTTGAGGCGACTGCCCGCTGACATCATCCACGAGGAGCGGCTGCAGCATCCATTACGCGATTAAATCATCCCGTCTGGACTTAATCACCTCTGTGCCGCCGACGCCGCCTCCCTCGTTAAGGATTTTATGGCTACTGTAAAGGAAATGGTATATTCAGCGCTGATGACCGAAGCTGGAGAGAAAAGCTGAGATTTCATTCTATTATTGAAGTTGATTTATTTTAAATTTTTTGCCATTTACAAGGTTTTCTCCCATTCTTCCCTTTCTGTGGGCAGGCAGCAGCTCATCAAGCGCCTGCATCTGCCCTCGTTAACCTCTTCTTCCCCTACAGTAAAAATAGTCCCGAACTTATAGCTACCTCTCAGGATTGATGAGGGTGGTGATTTTTCTTTTGAGCCCATTTGCCCTTTATCTCACCCACTATTCTTCCTAGTATATTTTATAGACATTGCTGCCCCTTGCTTTGGTTCTGATCGCTTGGAATCACAGAGATCAGCTGTGGAGACACCAGGCAGTAAGGCTGGTTTCACACGGGCGTTGCGGGAACATGCGCGATTTTTCCGCGCGAGTGCAAAACATTGTAATGCGTTTTGCACTCCCGTGAGAAAAATCGGCATGTTTGGGCTTAGGATCGGGGTTCTGTAGATTGTGTTATTTTCCCTTATAACATGGTTATAAGGGAAAATAATAGCATTCTTAATACAGAATGCATAGTACAATAGCGCTGGAGGGGTTAATTTTTTTAAAATAATAATTTAACTCCCCTTAATCCACTTGATCGCGCAGCCGGCTTCTCATCTGTCTTCTTCTTTGCTGTGCACAGGAATAGGACCTTTGATGACGTCACTACGCTCATCACATGGTCCGTCACCATGGTGTGAGGGACCATGTGATTGGATCATGTAATGTGACGTCACCACAGGTCCTTAGCCGGCAGCTCAACATTACAGAAGAAGACAGAGATCCGCAACTACGCGATCAAGTGGACTTGGTGACTTAATTTTATTTTTATTTTTAACCCCTCCAGCCCTATTGTACTATGCATTCTGTATTAAGAATGCTATTATTTTCCCTGATAACCATGTTATAAAGGAAAATAATAATGATCGGGTCCCCATTCCGATCGTCACCTAGCAACCATGCGTGAAAATCGCACTGCATCCGCACTTGCTTGCGGATGCTTGGGATTTTCACGCGGCCCCATTCACTTCTATGGGGCCTGCGTTGCGTGAAAAACGCAGAATATAGAGCACGCTGCGATTTTCACGTAACGCACAAGTGATGCGTGAAAATCACAGTTCCATAGAAATGAATGGGTCCGGATTCAGTGCGGGTGTAATGCGTTCAACTCCCATAGCGCATCCGCGCGGAATACTCGCCCGTGTGAAAGGGGCCTAAGTCTTCTGTTTCCCAACAGCGCCACCGCACGGTGAAATGAAGCATTACACAGTGTCCTTTCAGGTCAATGGATTGTCTGTGTAATACGATCAGGATGGTTCCTCAACTCCGGTCCTCAGGGACCACCTGCCGGTCATGGTTTTGGGATTTCCTTAGTATTGAGCAGGTGATATAATTAGTGTCAGTGCATCGGGACTTACCGCAGGGGGTTACTCTCAAATCATGACCAAGGTGGGCCCCAAGGCCTGGAGTTGAGGAACACTGCTCCAGAGGGAGAGACGCTCTTTATGACCACTCCGGCCAAGAGATGAGGATTCTGAATAGAGGACCCCCCCTCTATTAACCCAGAATTCCCTGTATCAAAAAGGGTATTATAAACTGGACAACCCCTTTAAATATCCTCAGTCTGCTCACAGACACATTTCATATCTTCAATGCATATTTCTTATTACAGAGGCAGACGTGAGTGAATGTTTTTCCCTTCATCCCGATGCCCCGAGCCCCCCAGCTCCACGCCGACGCTTGTAGATGATAAAGTCCAAAAAATAGTTGGCTGGTCCCCGGGGCAGCATCACATGGCACTTAGGGGGGCTCATGGTGGTTAATTAAATTAGTTAATTAAGACATTAGTAATTTCCCCGCAGGTGGGTCTTACGGTCACTGACCACAGCCGGCAGCCTATACTGCAGCATCCATTGATTTCTATGGGCATGACATTGGTCTGTATAGCTATTCTTATATGACCCCTTAAAGGAGTGGTGCCCCTTTTCACCAGGCATGGGTAAATGTTTGACTGGTGGACGTCCTACTATTAGGACCCCCACTAATCACAAGAAGCCCCCCCCCCCACCATAGGAATGGAGCACTGGTTGAGCATGCACGCTGCCGAACCTTTCATCTCTGTGGAATCGCCGTACTTTGCTATCGCCTGCGGCCTTGTGAAGAATGGGACCCCTGTGCCGGGGCTCTGTGAGGGTCCTAACACCCCTCCTATAAGACTCTGCAACAGGGGACATGTTTAAATCTTGGCACGTCCCCTTTAAGTACCAAGTCTATAGTGGTGTTAAAGGGGTTGTCCCAACTCAACATTGGTGGTATATCGCTAGGACATGCCACCTCCGGGACCTGCTCCTATCTGCAGAATGGGGTCCCTGAAGTGAAGGGGAACACGCTGCGCAAGCGCGGCCAACCTCCATTCACCGCTCTGGCTAAGCGAGCGCCCCCGTCTCATAGCGGTCAACAGAGGGCGGCTGCACATGGACTTTGGGGGGTTCCCATTCTGGAGATACAAGCGAGTCCCAGAGGTGGGACCCACACCTATGTGACATTTGTGGCATGTCTTAGTGATATGCCACGAAGGTTGACGTGGGAGTACCCCTTTAAGGCCTGCAGGAACGTTTCATTTTTTTTTTTTTCACCGCCATAGGCCCCTATCACACGAGTGTGACGGATCAGGTCCGGATGCGTTCAGTAAAACTCGCACTATTTTGCAAGCAAGTTCAGTCAGTTTTGTCTGCGATTGCGTTCAGTAGTCCAGTTTTTTCCGCGCGGGTGCAATGCGTTTTGTTGCGTTTTTCACACGCGTGTAAAAAAACTGAAGGTTTGCAAACAACATCTCTTAGCAACCATCAGTGAAAAACGCATCGCACCCGCACTTGCTTGCGTTTTTCACTAAAGCTCCATTCACTTCTATGGGGCCAGGGCTGCGTGAAAAACGCAGAATATAGAAAAACGATTCTCACGCAACGCAGAACTGATGCGTGAAAAATAAATGTGCACAGACCCATTGAAATGAATGGGTCAGGATTTAGTGCGGGGGCTGTGCCTTCACGTCACGCATTGCGCCCTCGCTCGTGTGAAAGGGGCCTAAATCTTTCGGGGGCAATGGAAAAACAAAAACAATTCCAACATTGTGTTTTTATATTTTGTGCTGTTCAGCATGTGACATAAGTAAGGTATTATGGGGCTGTACGATCACATCAATACCAAGTGTCTTTATGTCGTTGATGGAGCCTTCTGTGACCTAGCAACACAACAGCCAATCGGAGCGCTGCTTTCAATGTTTAGCCCGCTGAGATACAAATGTGAAACGGCCTGTGATTGGCTGCTGCCATCAGCCATGTCTTCACAAGCTGCTGTGTACCGGTCTGTAATGTGCAGGGGGATTAGCTCAGATGGTAGAGCGCTCGCTTAGCATGCGAGAGGTAGCGGGATCGATGCCCGCATCCTCCAATATTGTTTTCTTTCTTAATAATTCCCTTAATTGATTGTATTCTATTGCTTAATTAAACGCTTTACTTTTCATGGCTATATATCACCCACATCAAATAAAAGTTGACCATTCTATAAGCTATTTGTGTATCCACATCTGTGTAAAATAGTGGGAAACCTTAGACAAACCGCAAGGGGGGGGGGAATAAAAAGCTGTAGCCACGTGTGGTCTAGTATTCGAACATTACAGGGTTAATTCTGTATCATAACAAGTATCTCGTGTGTCGCCTCCTACTAGTTAGGTGTGTCGCAGGCTGTGAACTCGTGAAGCGTTGGTGGTATAGTGGTGAGCATAGCTGCCTTCCAAGCAGTTGACCCGGGTTCGATTCCCGGCCAACGCAAGTCAAATTTTTATTGGTATTTTTTTTTTTCTTACGATATATATTTTTTCAATTATATTGTGTAAACTTTATTATAATCTTTTTATTATAGTTATATGTTACATTTTTCATAATTATTGTGTGAGATGACTATTGAATAAAAAGAGAATATCAGTAGTTGGTGGAAGTGTTTGCAGGATGCTCAGTAATGAGAAGCGGTGACTTGTAATGAGAAGCGGTGACTTGTGGCAGCCTTATGTATTGTGGGCAGGACCGTGCTTTGTAGCTACACATAGCCTGTGGAGGAGGCAGCTGGCAGGTTCCTTCGATAGCTCAGCTGGTAGAGCGGAGGACTGTAGTGGTGATGCGGTAATCCTTAGGTCGCTGGTTCGATTCCGGCTCGAAGGAAGATTTTTTTTTTTTTTTATTCTTTAGTTTCACTCTATAATTGTGTTCGATGGTAACTTGGTGATTTATGGATAGTTTTATGGTTTTGGAATTTAACAGGAAGCGTGCTAAATATTTTTATATTATGTAATGTGCGTTACATTAAAGTGTTCCCCAAAGCGGACACTAGGTGGTGCTATTATGCTGCACAGAAGTAGAAATCTCCAATACGGTAAAAGATACTGGGACGCTTGACCACAATGTATTTGGGTCATTTTAAAGAATTGCCTCTGTTTGTTTGGGGTTATGGTCATTGTGCTTGCAACTACATAAGGGGCTAGTGCTTTTAGGTGACTTAGTATGGGGCGCACTGTAAGGGTGCATTTGTGTATGGCCATACATAGGGGGCACTGTATGCAAATATTACCATACACAAATGCACCCATACAGCGCCCCTCCCCCATACAAATTTGCATACAGTGCCCCTCCCCCATACATATTTGCATACAGTGCCCCCTCTATATGTATGAGGGGCATTGTATGGGTGCAGTTGTGTAAGGCAATATATAGGAGGCACTGTATACAACCACTGTTGGGGGCATTCCCTGGCACTGGTTAGGGGCACTATAGCTGGGTGGCACTGTATGCGGGCACATGGTGAGTGGCACACATGAGCTACTGCAAACCCCTGCTATGAATCGTTTCATGTCATTCAGTCAGTAATTAATATGAAGCTTCTGGTTTTTCCTTACAAAAGAAGTTCTGCAGCAGCTGAGGCATGCTTTATAAGAAGTAATGTATCCCTGCTATGAAAGGGGTATTCCTACAGTGTTAGATCTTATCAGCAAGGGTCCGACTACTGGCAAACCTGCAAATCAGCAGAATTAATTGCCGCCTCGCTCCAGTTTGCGCTGCGTCCCATTCGTTGCATTACGTGGCACAGCGCCATACATATGGTACTACAGCTCAGTCCCATTTACTTAGCTAATTTACTGGGGTGACAGGAGTAAGACCCCCCCATCAATCAAATATTTGATGTCCGGTCCTAAGGGCTCATGCACACGGCCGTATGTATTTTGCGGTCCGCAAACAATATGGATGACCTCTGTGTGTATTCTGTATTTTGTAGAACGGAACAGCCGGCCCTTCATAGAACAGTCCTATCCTTGTCCGTAATGCAGACAATAATAGGACATGTTCTATTTTTTTGCGAAACGGACATACGGAATGCACACGGAGTAACTTGTGTTTTGTTTTTTTGCGGTCCCATTGAATGGTTCCGCATACGGTCCGCAAAAAAAATGGAATGGACACGGAAAGAAAATACGTTTGTGTGCATGAGCCCTTAAAATGTATTTCGCATCTTTTTTTATTTTTTCCTTCTCTTTTTACAACAGGTTTCATCATTCTTTGTGAGCACCCGGAGTAATGACACTGATTAAAGGCTCCTTTACGTATTCCACCGGGGAGGAATATCATGGAGAATGGAGGGAAGGTAAGGACTAGGCTTTTAATTTTCTGCACTGCATTCACAGAAATGGCTGAAACTGCCCTGACTTAAAGGGGATGTACATTAATATGGGACAGGATCATATAAGGTGAGTATAAGAATGCTCACACTTTGTAATATATAACTCAAGATTTTGACGGAACAAACATAGAGTATATAGGCAGGATTTTGCATGGATGTAGCTGCTGGTGCCGTCTCCCTCCCTAGCTGCTGGTGCCGTCTCCCTCCCTAGCTGCTGGTGCAGTCTCTCTCCCTAGCTGCTGGTGCCATCTCTCTCCCTAGCTGCTGGTGCCGTCTCCCTCCCTAGCTGCTGGTGCCGTCTCCCTCCCTAGCTGCTGGTGCCGTCTCCCTCCCTAGCTGCTGGTGCCGTCTCCCTCCCTAGCTGCTGGTGCAGTCTCTCTCCCTTGCTGCTGGTGCCGTCTCCCTCCCTAGCTGCTGGTGCAGTCTCTCTCCCTAGCTGCTGGTGCCGTCTCCCTCCCTAGCTGCTGGTGCCGTCTCCCTCCCTAGCTGCTGGTGCCGTCTCCCTCCCTAGCTGCTGGTGCCGTCTCCCTCCCTAGCTGCTGGTGCCGTCTCCCTCCCTAGCTGCTGGTGCCGTCTCCCTCCCTAGCTGCTGGTGCCGTCTCCCTCCCTAGCTGCTGGTGCCGTCTCCCTCCCTAGCTGCTGGTGCCGTCTCCCTCCCTAGCTGCTGGTGCCGTCTCCCTCCCTAGCTGCTGGTGCCGTCTCCCTCCCTAGCTGCTGGTGCCGTCTCCCTCCCTAGCTGCCTTCCTCAGCTGCTGCCCTTTTCCTTCCTCAGCTGCTGCCCTTTTCCTTCCTCAGCTGCTGCCCTCTTCCTTCCTCAGCTGCTGCCCTCTTCCTTCCTCAGCTGCTGCCCTCTTCCTTCCTCAGCTGCTGCCCTCTTCCTTCCTCAGCTGCTGCCCTCTTCCTTCCTCAGCTGCTGCCCTCTTCCTTCCTCAGCTGCTGCCATCTATCAGGGACCCTATTTGTTGCCCACAGCAACCAATCGCAGCCCAGCTTTTATTTTGTATCCTGCTATTGTGAAGTAAAAGCTACACTGTCATTGGTTGCTATGGGCAACAAAGGCAATTTTTATTTTAGGCATACATTTTATTATTATTTTTATTTATTATTAACCCCTTCAGGACCCTGCCATTTTTCACCTTAAGGACCCGTCCATTTTTTGCAAATCTGACATGTGACGCTTTATGTGATGATACCTTTAAAACGCTTTTACTTATTCAGGCCATTCTGAGATTGTTTTGTCGTCACGTATTGTACTTCATGACAGTGGTAAAATTAAGTCAAAAAAATTAATTTTTATTTATAAAAAAAAATCAAAATTTACCAAAAATTTGGAAAAATTTCCAAATTTCAATTTCTCTACTTTAATAATAGATAGTAATACCTCCAAAAATAGTTATTACTTTACATTCCCCATATATCTTGGATCATTGGATCATTTTGGGGATGCCATTTTATTTTTTGGGGACGTTACAAGGCTTAGAAGTTTAGAAGCAAATCTTGAAATTTTTCTGAAAATTTCTAAAACCCACTTTTTAAGGACCAGTTCAGGTCTGAAGTCACTTTGTGAGGCTTACATAATAGAAACCACCCAAAAATGACCCCATTTTAGAAACGACACCCCTCAAGGTATTCAAAACTGATTTTACAAACTTTGTTAACCCTTTAGGTGTTCCACAAGAATTAATGGAAAATAAATGCATTGGCTGTATGTGTAATACAGTGTGTATTACTCGTACAGCTTCCGGCCTGTGAGATCCAGGGGGCTGGATCTCACAGACTCTTCACCGGAAGGCAGCGCGATGCCTTCCTTAGACATCGCTCTGCCTTCCATGCCATCGGGTCCCCATCACAGCAGCACGGGGACCCGATGGCAGCTCCGATCCCCGCCAGACATCGCACGTGCCGCGGTCAGCGCTGACCGTGGCGCATGAAGGGTTGATGCGTTGGCATCTGTGATTTCACCGATGCTGGCGCATGCAGCAGGGGTCCGGCTATCAGTGACTTCCGAACCCCTGCCGCTGATCGGGCGTGCACAGCTCCTGCACCCGCACGATCACCATGAAGTACATGTACGTCACGGGTCCTTAAGGGGTTAAAGCGCCATTCATTCCATAGCGCTGTACATATGATAAGCGGTGCACATACATAATACAGACAATTGCACTAACCATAAACAAAATGAGTTACAGACTAGTACAGAAGGAGAGAGGGCCCTGCCCACGAGGGCTTACAATCTACGTGGTATGGGAGAAGGACACAGTAGGTGCGGGTGAAGCTGGTAATGGCGGTATAGAGGCAGCAGGGTCACTGGTTGTAGGCTTGTCTGAAGAGGTGGGTTTTTAGGTTTCTTTTGAAGGATTCCACTGTAGGTGAGAGTCTGATATGTTGGGGTTTACATTTCCCCCTTATAGTGCAAGCTTTTATAAGTGATTATCATTTAAAGGGATTGTTCACCCCGGGTGCCTTTCGGACAGACCCCTTAACACGGCTGGACCTGTGGAGGGAATCATACTTGCCTGCCCCACGCCGCTGCGCTCCAGCTCCTTAGCTCCCCCGCCGTCACTGCAGCTCTCCAGTCTCCTGCAGCTAATGACTCACATGTATCCATGTGTCGTGTCTCTGGATCACGTGACACGTCACCGCTGCGGCCTGTCATTGGCTGCAGCAGTCAAACCGGATGTTGACGCAGGGGGACCGGAGAGCTGCAGCCACAGCGGGGTAGCAAAGTAGCTGTAACCCAGGGCAGTGGAGCAGGTAAGTATGATTCCCACCTCAGGTCCAGCCTGAGAGGCCTCTCGGGGGATGAATGACCCCTTTAAGTAGTGTGAAATTAGCCCGATCCTGGGTTTCCAAAATCGGCACCGTTCCTGTCCACAGGTTGCAGGACAAACCCATTCACTTCAATGGAGCTGAGCGCAAAACGGCAACATTCTGCTGCAGATTCAGTAAAGGCGCTACATGTATACCTGACCTAAAGCGCACCTCGCTCTCCCCTCCGCAGGTCGGCGGCACGGCCTTGGTCAGTTATTATTTGCAGATGGAGCCATCTATGTGGGACAGTTTGAGAACGGACTTTTCAGTGGCTACGGGGTTCTGACCTTTCCTGATGGCTCAAGGTAAGACATCTGCTCGAGCACGTTCTGTAGACACCAATTCACACCACTGTTCATCAGTAAGTCATCAGTCCGAGCCCTACTGAGCAGAGCTGTCTTAGATGGTCACCAGAACTAATGACAGTTAAAGGGATTGTCCAGTCAGTAATAATTCCGACAACCCCTGCTGCTTCCGCTCTGACACCTCCCGGGTCCCCTGCCAGTCTGTATTTTTCCTGGACCCCCCTCAATACAGAAATGTGATTATTTCGCCAGTCACTGACCACAACCAGTGACGGGGGGTCAGCATCCTCCTGCATGCCAGCTGCTGTTAAACTACAACTCCCAGCATGCTGCATTAACTTCTATCATAGTTTCAAGATCAGCTGAGCAAATGTGCATGCTGGGAGTTGTAGTTTCACAACAGCTGGAGTGCCGGAGGTTGCTGACCCCTGGTCTATATGGTCACATTTCCATGTCGAGAGGGACCAAGAAGCACAAAAGGGAACCTGGGAAGTGTCAGGATGGGAGTGGCTGGTTTCATCATCGCTTTCCAAGACCTATAACTTTTTAACTTTTTTTTTTATCAATGTACCTGTGTGAGGGCTATGTTTTGCAGGACAAGTTATATTTAATAATGCAGCATTTTGGGTACATTTAATCATTGACTAAAGCCAGCTGTCGGCCCTAAAAAAGACGTATCGGTGGTCACTAAGGAGTTAAAGGCTATGAACACCTTTGGGGGGCAATAATCTTTATGATTGCATTTTACTCATTTTGAGCAAAAAAAATAATTTTTTTTTCAATTGGTCTTTATTAAAATATTTCAGCAATTTTTATGATAAAGGGTTAAAGGGATTTTTTTTTTTTTTTTACTATTGATGACCTATTCTCAGAATAGATCATCAATATCAGATCTGCGGAGATCCGAAACCCAGCAACCCGGCCGATCAGCCTTTTGAAGAGAAGGCAGCGCTCGTACGATCGCTGCCTCCTCTGCTCTGTTCAACTGCTCGCCGCAGCAATTGCAGTGGTGAGCAGATGTAATTACAAGTATGGCGTCCCCCTTGACTTCTATGGGACGGCTCTATCTGTTCAAGTGAATAGGACGGATCCGTTGCCTTCTCTTCAAACAGCTGATCGTGGGGGTGCCGGTTGTCGGACCCCCGCCGATCTGATATTTATGACCTGTCATGAGGATAGGTCATCAATAGTAAAAAGCGGACGACCCCTTTAAGTTTTAGCCTAGCTATGAGCATCTTACGTTATCTGACGGTTATGTATAGCCCTTATCTCTGAACTCCTAACAGCTCATAACTACTTATTTAAGCTAGTTTCACACTAACTCTTAATATCCGACAGGCTGTTTCGGCATATTTGCCAGGTTGCGGCCCGATCTTTGCTGGATAGGGTCGGACGACGGCGCTTTAGCTTCCGGCAATGGCGGAATGCAGAGAACAGCCGGATATTAGCACTAGTGTGAAACAAGCCTTATCAGTCATATAAGAACTAAGCTCTAATGAATGTTTATGAGCAGTGATGGTCAGTTCGCAGTGTTCGCCAGCGAACACATGCGGGCTGCCATCTTTAGTCAGGTAGACTCACCCGTCCGGCGATGCACAGGTAAGCCCTTACCTGTGCCTGTGGCGGGAGTCGGTCTGAAATCAAATGCAGTCACCGGGAGCAGGCAGTTCCGAGAACAGCCCGATGAAGGCCCCCGGCGGCTGTCCTCGGAACTGCCTGCTCCTGGTGACTGCATTTGATTTCAGACCGGCACAGACACAGGTAAGGGCTTACCTGTGCATCGCCGGACGGGTGAGTCTACCTTACTAAAGATGGCAGCCCGCATGTGTTCGCTGGGCTGAACACTGCGAACTGACCATCACTGTTTATGAGCTGTCAGGAGATCAGAGATAAGAGCTACACATGAGCCGTCAGCTGTCGGGACACAGTGTAAACTCAAAGCCTGCTAATAGAGAATCTCAAGGGGGGTAAAGAATTTTAAGAAACCAACCAGACCAACAGAAAAAATGATTTTTAGCTCAAAATGAGTACAATGCCATAATAAAAAAAAAATTGCCCCCAAATGTGTCCATAGCCTTTAAAGGCTTGACAACCCCTTTAAGGTGCTCCTCTTTGCCCCTGGAAACATTAGCTAGTCGGCATGGTTAGGACCATACATTAGGTAACCAAGGGTTTTGGGGTTGTTTGGGAGCAATCTCGGAAAAGTTAAGCTTTTGGTATTTTTTTTTATTTTTTGTAAAATTGATGCATTATTTCTTTTATATCTTACATATATAAGGTACGAAGGGGAGTTCGTTCAAGGAAAATTTCAAGGAGCGGGTGTATTCACCAGATATGACAAGATGAAATATGAGGGGGAGTTTAAAGGGGGCCGCGTTGAAGGCTATGGTAAGGCAATGGCTGTCGGTAGGACAGGTTTTTCTTTGTGTTATTTCTTCCTTGAGCTTTGAGAAGCCGAGCCGGGGTTCACACGTTTAGACTGTATTCATCTGGGGAGGGGTACTGCTTCTCACCCAAGACACCCAGCAGTCCATGGAGGCTTATTTTCAGGCAATGCTCCATGGGAAAGAAAGTATGCAAATTGAAGGAGTTGTCCCATTAAGACAACCTATCCCCTATCTCCAGTGGTCGATGGTGGTCCGATCGCTGGGGTCCCCACTAATCCCTAGAATGGGGGCCCATGCTCTCCTTTTGAATGGCGCAACAGACACGTGTGTGTCCTCCATTCAACTCTGGGACTGCCAGAGATAGCTGAGTACAAGCTCTCGCTTATGTCCGGTAGCCCCATAAAGCTCAACGGAGAGGCAATGGGCCTATGTGACCGCCGCTTCATTCAGACCGCCGTTCTCATGATCGACGGGACCCGGCAGTCAGACCCCCCTCAGATCTGACACTGGATCAGGGCTACGTTGTCTTAATGGGATAACCTCTTGGTGGCATATCACTCGGATAGGTCAGATAGGTACGAACCCCCAAAGTGAGTGGAGATCAGCCGCGCATGCGTAGCCGCCTTCCATTCATTTCTATGGAACTGCAGAGAACAGCCGAGTGCACTCGCTCCGCTGTTTTCGGAACTCCTATAGAAATGAATAGAGAGCACGCCATGCATGCCGTTGGCTCAACTGTCTTCGGCAGCTCCATAGAAGTTCATGGAGCGGTGGCCGCTCTTGCGCTGTGTGCTTTTCCATTCATTTCTATGGGACTGCCGAAAATAGCTCTCGGGACTGCCGAAAATGCACTCGCTCAACTGTTTTCGTAACTCCCATAGAAATTAATGGAGAGTATGCTGTGCATGCATGGTGCACTCTCCTTCACTTTCAGGGACCGGTTCTGGAGATAGGTGCGGGTCTCGGAGGAGGGACCGCACCTTTGTGACACCTTTGTGACTCTCTTACGTCACTTTTGTGGCATAAAACCTGGGTCAAATGTGCCCTCTTTAAATCTCTTTGTACAACTGGGCACTGAGCTGGAGCACATAATAATAATGCTGTAGGGTGAACTATGTGCACATCCTTTGGACCCCCTATCATCAGACGCCACACCTGACCACAGGTCGTGTGTGGTATTGCAGCTCAGCCCGATTCACTTCATTGAAGCTGTGCTGCAATACCAGACCCGACCCCATGGACAGAGGAGGCGCTGTTCCTGGCGGGCAGCAGCAGTGTCTAATCGTTTCACTCTCTTTTTTCTTTTTGTGTGACATTATTTATTTATTTGGGTTTTCTAAGAACCATTTCCAATGTTAACGCTCCGTATATTCTGCGCAGGTCTTTTCACATTTTCAGACGGTTCCCATGGAATGCCAAGAAACGAAGGCCTCTTTGAGAACAATAAACTGGTAAAGCGAGAGAAGTGTCAGGCCGTAATCCAGAGGGCCGCAAGTGCCTCCAAAGCGTCCTGCTGCCTGGCCGCCAACCAAGGCTGAGAGGCCGATGTCGCCCTCCGAGGGCGGACGTGTCACCCATCACAGTCTACAAGTGCACTCACTTGGTTTTTTTTCCCCCTCTTTTTTGGCTTGTTTACACTGCTTGCTGGTAAAAGCAGACGGACCGCTGTAGTCAATAGCGCTATAGAAATATATATATATATATGTTTATTTATTACGGGACATACGCTGCTGCTTACCCTTCCAAGTGCAATGGAACTGAATACAGTGCCTCCTTCAGTGAAAAAGAGCCCAGCAGCTTTCAACGAATACAATTCCTGCAGTACATTCTGACACTATCCTCTTTGCAGGTTTTTTTTATTTTATTTTGTCTTTACGCAGTATCAAAGCTAGTTGCATGGGCATTATATATTGAGGACTGAAAGGCGATTCACATGTCGTCACGGAAGAGAAATACGTAGTTAAACGCTCCGACATCATCACAGCCTTGATGAGAACGTGGACTGCCATTTCTCTTAGAGGTACTCTGGTGCACCCAGGCATAGGTATGTCCCATCCTCCTTCCTCATGGGTGCTAGGGTGCTGTATAGGACCACTCTCTCAATGATGAAGGAACTGGCCCAGGGTTTATAACGCCCTTGATCTGAGACAGGAGGGCATGGCGGCATTAAACAGGGGGCCTCGGATCCTTCGATGTATGTGCACCATTGATTTCTCCCTTATATGGTTAATATCCAGAGCTGGCCATACACATTAGATGTGTCAATCAAGCCTGCCTTTCGTGTTGGGGCTGACCAACGTCTCATGTGTATGGGGACCTCCCGACTCTACCTGACGGCAGATGTAATCAGGAAAGATAAGGATGGGGCTGTTCGATTTTCAATATGCCCGATCTTCCTGTTCTCGGGCAGAGGAGTCTGCCAGCAGCTTACCCTCCCACTTGGAAAACAGGCATGTGTGTTGGGAGAGCTGACTGTCCGCCATACGAGCGTTCTGCTAACATCTGAAGTGCATGGCCAGCCTAAAGGGCATCTGTCAGCAGTTTTGTACCTATGACACTGGCTGACCTGTTACATGTGCGCTTGGCAGCTGAAGGCATCTGTGTTGGTCCCATGTCCCTATGTGCCCGCATTGCTGAGAAATATGATGTTTTAATATATGCCAATTAGCCTCTAGGAGCAACGGGGGCGTTGACGTTACACCTAGAGGCTCTGCTCTCTCTGCAGCTGCTGTGTCCTCTGCATGACATGACCAGGTGTGATAACGTTTACACTGCCTGGCCCTGTCTAAGTGCAGAGAGAGCGGCAGTTGCAGACAGAGCAGAGCCTCTAGGTGTAATGGCAACGCCCCCGTTGCTCCTAGAGGCTCATTTGCATATATTAAAACATCCTTTTTCTCAGCAATGCGGCCACATAGGAACAGAGGGCTAACACAGATGCCTTCAGCTGCCAAGCGCACATGTAACAGGTCAGCCAGTGTCATAGGTGCAAAACTGCTGACAGATGCTCTTTAAGTATCGCATTGGTATTATCAGCAATAATTGGGTGCACCTTTTTGTTGCACGGTATAAAAGGCGAGTATGTGCCTGGGGTATGTTCAGGTTATGTATGTGCGGGCTTGTTCCCGGTATACTGTGGTGTGAGATAGCTGACAATCATCATGTGGCAGAATCCCTTATACTTTTTCAAGCATGATTGAGTCTGTGGATATAAGCCGTAACATCCAACGTATTGCGCCCATCGTAGATTGGGGGGGGACCTCACACAGTCGAACTACCTTGACCAGTGTATATAGATATAATGCAGCAAACTAAAGCTGGCTGAACACGTGTCTGATCACCAGCTATTCCTCCCAACTTCCCCGTGTACATAAGCCAAGCGTGCACGTGTCCTCGGTGGGGAGAGGGCAATATAGACACCTCTGGCGGATGTGACACCTTAAAATCCAAAATGCCCGATCCTTCTTCCCCTTGACATCTGCCGTCAGGGAAGAGTCGGGACACCCCTTGCCCCAATCGCCCGTAGACTAGATGGTTGAGCAGATGTGTATGGTTGTCCTAGGAGAAAGTCCCAGCCTACAGCTCTCTCCTGACTCCCCCTCACACATAGACACCCATTTCGGCCAGACATGTATGTGTGCTCAATGGGGAGAGACGAGAAAGACACCACCAAACACCTCTAGCAGAACTTATCACCCAGAGGAGCTAGAGGATTGGGCATTGAAGCGAAACGTTCCCAACCCTCCTGTCCCCCAGACGTCATCTGTCAGGGGAGAGTCTGGAGCTACCCATATAGGTTGGATTGTCAGCCCCTCCTGCTGAAATCATCGGGTTCAGAGAGTCTTAAAAAGGATGTCTTACCCCCCAAGACAAAATGAATTATCACGGGTAAAAAATGGTTAAAAAGCCCCTCACTTGTTCACCAGCACTCTGCTTCGGTACCGAGGGTCCCATTGCCGCTGCTTCCAGTCCCCAGTGGATCCCATCCATGGTTACTCAGTGTTGACATGTTCTTAAGCAGCATGTGACTCCAGAGGCTCATTGGTTACATATCACTCAGGAACATGTCCCTGCTGAGGCCAGTGAATGGCTGCAGCAGTTCATGTAACCATGGAGAGGATCCACTGTGGACTGAAGGCAATGGGGATGGGACTTGGTGCTAGGCAGAGCAGCATTCAAGAGGTGGATTTTTTTTTTTAAATTACTTTACACACATTCCCAGCGGTAGTTCGTTTTGGTTTAGAGGTTGGACCACCTCTTTAACTACAAGAATGGAAACTGGACTACAGTATCTTTTATTATGACGGGAGAAAAGCTTGCAATTTACAACTCCGGGAGCCAAGGGGAGCACTATCCCTTTAAATAGGCTAAATTCTGCTCTCCACATACCCCCTTTTTTACTCCCGTTTCAGCCTGGAGAAGTGCACCAAAATCTCACCGCTCGGTTCTGATTAATGGTTGAGAGGGCTCACCATTGTCAGCTGGCTGTTTTGGGACCCGCTGGTTAGCTTTTGTGGGTGGGCATACCTGCATCCACTAGTTCTGTGATATAGGAGCACCCGCAAGATCTCTAATACAAAGGGACCTGTCCTGGTGACAGGTTCTCCATGAAATATATGTAGTCTACATCACGGCAAGGTGGCACCAAAGTGGGGTTTAGGCTTCATGTTGCCATCTAGGCCATTGGGTCCAGTAAGGTGCAGAGCATACTGAGAGCTGTGGTGTCAGATACGTCACTTGAATTGACAGCCAATTGGTGCAAAGAAGAAGGGTCTTGTCAGTGGTAATAACCATTGAGATACCAGCTGACTACTTATGGTTTTTCTCCTGTGCTACCTTTATATTCATGGCGCCCATTTGGCCTTCCGTGCAATAGTCTTGGTATATGTCTGTGTCTCCCGGACAGGTTGAATGTATTTCACTGCATTGTTCATTGACGGTCACTGAATGTTAAATGTAACGCTTGTCCTGACTCTGCACATAAAGAACTTTAGAGTACAGTTGGCCATCGATGGCCAACAGTCCTTGGACATGTCTTAACCTGCTCATGATGACTGTGGTGGTTGCACCATGCATCTTTGGGTGTCTATACTAACCAAAAACTGGAAATGACTTTGACAGGAGTACAATTTCGGCTTCACTTTGACCTCACAAACACTGGTTAGATGCCTTCTGCTTTACCATGTGCATTTCATGCTTTTTCTCATGAATGTTTAACAATACTAACCCAGTAGGCCAATACAATGGACGACACATGGAAAGGTTGACGTTCAGACAGATGTTGGCTACCAGTCTTGCTAATGTTCATTTTGCCAAAATTTGACCTTCCGATCGTCCAAAAGTGACTTTTCAGACACGTCTGTGGCCTTTAGTTCCACTCTCAGCATGTACTACTGCACAGCCATTCTCCTGGCTCAGTAACCATACTGGGTGACAGAACCTACTCCAAGGCAAAAGTTAAAAAAATGTTCCAACCCAGTGAATTTTATACTACAAATAACAAAAAAAAAAGGCTAAAATAACAAGAGGAGTAATACTAACCAATCCACTGACACTTCCATTTCCCTGCTACCCTGATCTTCTGCCGCTATCTCTTTTAACCCTGGTCTCTCTTGCTGCTCTCTCTTTTTATCCTGGTCTCCCATTGCTCTCTCTCTCTTTTTATCCTGGTCTTCCATTGCTCTCTCTTTTTACTCTGCTCCTAATTCCTCTGTTTTTACCCTGGTCTCCCACTGCTTTCTCTTTTTAGCCTGCTCTGACGCCATTTTCTCTTTTTACTATGGTCCCCTTCACTGTCTCATTTTACTCTGGTCCCATTGCTCTCTTTTTTCCCTGGTCTTCTTCCGCTCTCTCTCTTTTCACCCTGATCTCCTGCTGCTTTCTCTTTTCACCCTGATCTCCCGCCACTTTCACTTTTTACCATTGTACGCTGCCGCTCTCTCTTTATTCTGATCTCTCACCCCTTTCTCTTTTTACACTGGTTGCCTGACGCTCTCTTTTTACCCTGGTCTCCCACCACTCTCTCTTTTTACTATGGTCCCCTTCACTCTCTCATTTTACTCTGGTCCCATTGCTCTCTTTTTTCCCTGGTCTTCTTCCGCTCTCTCTCTCTTTTCACCCTGATCTCCTGCCACTTTCACTTTTTACCATTGTACGCTGCCGCTCTCTCTTTATTCTGATCTCTCACCCCTTTCTCTTTTTACACTGGTTGCCTGACGCTCTCTTTTTACCCTGGTCTCCCACCACTCTCTCTTTTTACCCTGATCTTCCACTGCTCTCTCTTTTTATCCTGGTCCCCGGGTGCTTTCTCTTTTTAACTTGGTCACTCGCCACTCTCTCTATTTTTCCCTGGTCCCCGATGCGCTCGCGCCACTCTCTCTTTTTACTGGCTCCCGAAATGGTGGTGGCCAGTGATTGGCTGCAGTGGTCACATGTCTTGTTGACATAACTTCACTGGAGCCAGGAAAAGCTAGGGTTGCACAGGATGTATCACGTGATCCTCATGGGTTGGACACAGATCAATTGCAAGGTGATGGCCTATCCGGAGCATTGGCCATCAAGATTGTATCCTGGAATACCAACTTAAAAGAGGTTTTGGGTGTTTCACCACTTTTCATGCGAATGTATCTGCCCACAGATAATTCACCCAAAAACTAGAGTTCCCATCAAAAATTTTCAGCAGGGTAATGAAAATGTTCTAAATATGTCTATGATCCATGAGATGTGGGAAGATCATTCCCATTGTCTTATTATACCTGTGCATGTATTTAGGGTGATTGAATTTGGACCTTTGCTCATGGTCCTGAAACGGGCAGGCATAAAAACCCAACAACATCTTGGTTTCTGGAATCTTGGACATCTTGTAAATCAGACATCCACAACCTCTGGCACTCCAGCTGTTGTGAATCGACAATTTCCAACATGCACACTTGTTCAATTGCTCTCGGAACTCCCATAGAAGTAAATGGAGCATGCTGGGAGTTTCAGAACAGCTAGAGTGCCAGAGGTTTCTCATCTTCATTCATAGATGGTCAGTTATGGCCCCAAATCTCAGATGTCCTGTAACATCAGTTGTAAATCACCATGTTTTGGAGTTCCACCACCTACACTACACTAACATCTGAGGATTAGGGTCCATTCACACGTTCATATGTCTTTTGCGGATCCGCAAAACACTGACACCGGCAATGTACATTCCGCATTTTGCGGACCGCGAATCGCCGGCACTCTCATAGAAAATGCCTTTTCTTGTCCTCAATTGCGGACAAGGATAGAACAAATGCGGATGCGGAAAGCACATTCCGGCCTCATTGAAAATGAATGGGTCCGCACCTGTTCCCCAAAATTGCGAAACGGATGCAGACCCATTTTGCGGACGTGTGAATGGACCCTAAAAGTAATAAGCCAAACTTAAAGGCTTTATACACCTTTTGGGGGCAATTTTTTTTTAATGATTGGATATTATTCATTTGGGGAAAAAAATAATTTTTTCAATTGGTCTTTATTAAAAATATTCAGCTGTTCTGTCACAAAGGCTTAACTGTCTAGCTGTGTGAATTGTTCTTTCACTTCACTAATAAACCTTCTCTCTAAATTATTAAAAGGTCATTAATACGTATTTAACCACTTCCCATCTGGGCCATTTGCCCCCTTCCTGACCAGGCCAAATTTTGCAAAACTGACCTATCTCACTTTATGTGGTAATAACTTTGGAACGCCTTTACTTATCCAAGTCATTCAGAGATTGTTTTCTCGTGACACATTGTACTTCATGATAGTCATAAATTTGAGTCAATATATTTCACCTTTATTTATGAAAAAATCCCAAATTTTGAAAAATTTGCAATTTTCTAAATTTCAATTTCTCTGCTTTTAAAACAGAAAGTGATACCTCATAAAATATTTATTACTTAACATTCCCCATATGTCTACTTTATGTTGGCATCATTTTGGAAATGTCATTTTATTTTTTTAGGACATTAGAAGGCTTAGAAGTTTAGAAGCAATTCTAAACCCACTTTTTAAGGACCCGTTCAGGTCTGAAGTCACTTTGTGGGGCCTACATAGTGGATACCCCCATAAATGACCCCATTGTAGAAACTACACCCCTCAAGTTACTTAAAACCGATTTTACAAACTTTGTTAACCCTTTAGGCGTTCCACAAGAATTAAAGGAAAATTGAGATCAAATTTAAAAATTTCACTTTTTTGGCAGATTTTCCATTTTAATCCAATTTTTTCTTTAACACATCGATGGTTAACAGCCAAACAAAACTCAATATTTATTACCCAGATTCTGCGGTTTACAGAAACACCCCACATGTGGTCATAAACTGCTGTATGGGCACACGGCAGGGCGCAGAAGAAAAGGAACTCCACATGGTTTTTAGATGCCATGTCCCATTTGAAGCCCCCTGATGCACCCTTACAGTAGAAACTCCCAAGAAGTGATCCCATTTTGGAAACTAGGGGATAAGGTGCCAGTTTTATTGGTACTATTTTTGGGTACATATGATTTTTTGATCATTCATTATAACACTTAATGGGGCAATATGACCAAAAAATAGGTTGTTTTAGCACAGTTTTTATTTATTTATTTTTACAGCGTTCACCTGAGGGGTTCGGTCAAGTAACATTTTTATAGAGCAGATTGTTACGGACGTGGCGATACCTAATATGTATACTTTTTCTTATTTATTAACGTTTTACACAATAATAGCATTTTTGAAACAAAAAAATTATGTTTTAATGTGTCCATGTTCTGAGAGCTATAGTTTTTATTTTTTGAGAGATTTTCTTATGTAGGGGCTCATTTTTTGCGGGATATTGGTACCATTTTGTGGGACATACACCTTTTTGATCACTTTGTGTTGCATTTTTTGTGATGTAAGGTGACAAAAATTGCTTGCATTGACATTTTTTTATTTTTTTTTACGGTGTGCACCCGAGGGGTTAGGTCATGTGATATTTTTATAGAGCTGGTTTTTACGGACGCGGCAATACCTAATATGTATACTTTTTTTTATTTATTTCACTTTAACACAATAATAGCATTTTTGAAACAAAAAAATGATGTTTTAGTGTCTCCATGTTCTAAGAGCTATAGTTTTTATATTTTTTGAGAGATTTTCTTATGTAGGGACTCATTTTTTGCGGGATGAGGTGACGATTTTATTGGTACCATTTTGTGGGACATACGCCTTTTTGATCACTTGGTGTTGCACTTTTTGTGATGTAAGGTGACAAAAATTGCTTTTTTTGACAGTTATTATATTATTTTTTTTATGGTGTTTATTGGACTGGGACGATTATGTGATATATTTATAGAGCCGACCGTCACGGACGCGGCAATACCAAATATGTCTATTTTCTATTTTTTACTTTTTCTTTTTATTCCTTACTTGGGGATTTTTTTTATAGTCTATGGGCGGACGGCAGGTGGTTAAGCTACATTCTTATAATGAGTGTTTAGAAGATCAGAGATAAGCTGAGTTGCCTGACTGAACACACTAAAAATACAAAGCCTGCAACTAGAGAATCCCAAGGCTGTACAGAGAAAGGGGCTTAAAATGTTTAATAAAGACCAATTGAAATAACGGTTTTAGCTCAAAATGAGTACAATGCAATAAAAGAAATTGCCCCCAAAGGTGTACATAGCCTTTAAGGTACGTTAAAGGGAGTCTGTCAGCAGTTTAGACCCCTCAAAACTGCTGACCGCACTCTATAAGTGACAAAGTGGCGACACAGAAATGCCTAGAAGTTCCATAACCGAAATGTCAATGGTTTCACCACTCGGTATTACCCAGAAGGAGGTCCATTTTATGTTCACTGCTCTTAGGCTGTCTGCACCAAAGCTTCCCTACCCCCCAGTGATATTTTTAGCGGCAGCTTTCTGATTGGACACTAGTCCTGCTGTTGTTCAGACTACCATTCAGAGGGAAGGGCTGGGAAATATTCAGTGTAAAGAGTCACTGAACATGAAAAGACCACCTCCTGGGGACCCGTGGTCGAAGGGCCAAGGAAATTAATACATCAATAGGAGTCTTGAAACCTGCATTACCATCTCTCTAAGTGTGTCTGCGCTGTTCTCCCTGTCACCTACAGAGTGCTGTCAGGAGTTTTGAGGGCTCAGAACTGCTGACAGACTCCCTGTATGTCACAACAGTGTACTGTAGATATCATCCAACTCGAATTGTCCAACAATTGCCCATGCTCCTACTGTGTGACTCCATAAACTTTATGCAGAGTCCCACCCCCAGTATGGATGATTTCTAGTATTACGCAGTTAGGTTTGGATAAAAAGGGTTAAATAGTGGCCTCATCTCCACATCAAGAGAAGTGGACGTTCACCTCCCAAGAGGTGGACATGCTCTTTCATAGAAGTTTAAGGGTCAGAGTCAATCAGGAACCAGACACGAGCTCCAGCAAAAGTATCTCAGGAGCAGTGGTATATCTAACAGGGTCACCATTATTTTGAAGCCATTTGGCTGTAAGTGTTCATCGTGTGATTTTGATTTGCCGTGTTCAGCACTTGTTTGCTTATCTACTTGTGTACTTAAATATTCACTTACAGTTATTGAATGTCTAAAATATTCTACACGATCTGTCTGTTTTGAGACTTGTGCCTTGGTTGTCTTCTGTCTGAATTCTACTATACTTGAAAAGCATTAAACTCACATACCGAATCCTTGGCCTGTTTGTCTTTTAAATGTGGATTCTTGGTTGGTTGTAAGGAACTGTTGGAGACCCTCATGGATGGCTTACCGGGGAAATCGACAGGAATGGGTCTCCTTGGAATCTCCCCTCTAGATGAGGAAGGCTGGAGCATGGTAGAGGTAAGGAGGAAGAAAATGGATAATTCGTAAGAGGTAAGTATTACTTGTATGGTGGGAGGCTGGAATACTGGAGCTAGGAATGGGTCGGGATATTGTAGCTGGTACTCAGAGACATTGGTTCCACTCAATGGCTTGCAATATGGCGGCACACCGTGAATGGCAATATATAGGGGATGCTCGGTGACTGGCACTGTATTCCATTTCTTAGAAAAACATGGCTACTTTCTTGCTGTCCACAGATTGTGTACGATACTACAGCTCAGCCCCATGCAGTTCAGCAGAGCTGAGCTACAATATCAGGCTCAAGGTAGGTGTGCAACCTTTTCTCTCCCTTGATCTTTGTTCTACTTCATATTGCAATTAAATCTGTGCGAAACAGATACAAATATTATATCCATGTCCCGGATGTTCAGCTGTTCCCTTGCCCCTTCCTTCTCACAACCTCACAATGGCTGAAAGGCAACTGACTGCAGCTGGAGCTCTCCCCCAATGCTCTAGCACAAGAGACCAGGAATGTGAAGGCCCATCTCCTTAGGCCTAAGACAGGACAGATTAGGTGCAAATTACTACCTCTGCTCACTGCAAGATTTCTACAAAAAACATTAGTTTTAGAAAGTTGACGAAAATCTCGCAGATTCTCCAATTTACTTTGATCATTAATTTCTTGAATGTTCTTTGAAAAGAGGAAAACTTTAAAAAATAAATGGTTCAGAAAAGGGTTAAAAAAAAAAAATGTAAAAGCAACGATCTCCTGCCGCTCCACTCCTGGCTCAAAACACTCCCAGTAATGCCAGGACAGGTTAGATGGGGATCTTAGCCAATCAGATCACAGCTAAGGCCAGTGATTGTCTAAGTGGGTCTTTCCTGGCATTTCTGTCGAGCCTGGACAGGAAGTGGAGAGGGACCGAAACAGCGCTGGATCGGTAACAGAGGGAATAGCTAAGTATTTTTTTTAACCTTTTTTTTTACATGACCCTATAAGCTAATACCTATGGCTGACCTACAGCTCATGTTGGGCAGTCATGCTATAAGGTGCCAATGGGCTGACAGAAGTAGGAGCCTCCTCCTGCCAAACCCCCTAGGTACCACGGTTGCTATTGACCACAACTGTCTTCAAACCTTTGCAGAAGGTTGTCGAATGTAGATTACAACTGGCATCCGCTGCTGATGGTGCGGGCAAACGTCCTGCGCTAGTGACATCTACTGGGTGTACTATTATGTATTATTATGGTTGGCACATGACAAAAAGGAGCCGTTCAGCAGGAGAATTTTTTTTTTTTTAACCCCATAGGGACACAGCCTTATTTCACCTTAAGGACCAGGCCATTTTTTTAAATTTGACCACTGTCACTTTAAGTGCTGATAACTTTAAAACGCTTTGACTTATCCAGGCCTAATTTTCCATTTTAACCCATTTTTTCCACTAACAAAGCAAGGGTTAACAGCCAAACAAGACTGTATCTTTATTGCCCTGACTCTGCCGTTTACATAAACACCCAATATGTGGCTGTAAACTACTGTACGGCCACACAGCGGGGCGTAGAGTGAAAGGTGCGCCGTTTGGTTTTTGGAAGACAGATTTTGCTGGACTGGTTTATTTACACCATGTCCCATTTGAAGCCCCCCTGATGCACCCCTAGAGTAGAAACTCCATAAAAGTGACCCCATCTAAGAAACTACACCCCTCAAGGTATTCAAAACTGATTTTACAAACGTTGTTAACCCTTTAGGTGTTGCACAAGATTTAATGGAAAATAGAGATACAATTTCAAAATTTCACTTTTTTGGCAGATTTTCCATTTTAATATTTTTTTTCCAGTTACAAAGCAAGGGTTAACAGCCAAACAAAACTCATTATTTATGGCCCTGATTCTGTAGTTTACAGAAACACCCCATATGTGGTCGTAAACTGCTGTACGGGCACACGGCAGGGCGCAGAAGGAAAGGAATGCCATACGGTTTTTGGAAGGCAGATTTTGCTGGACTGTTTTTTTTGACACAATGTCCCATTTGAAGCCCCCCTGATGCACCCCTAGAGTAGAAACTCCAAAATTGACCCCATTGTAGAAACTACGGGATAGGGTGGCAGTATCGTTGGTACTAGTTTAGGGTACATATGATTTTTGGTTGCTCTACAGGGAGTGCAGAATTATTTTTGAGGATTAATTTTATTATTGAACAACAACCATGTTCTCAATGAACCCAAAAAACTCATTAATATCAAAGCTGAATATTTTTGGAAGTAGTTTTTAGTTTGTTTTTAGTTTTAGCTATTTTAGGGGGATATCTGTGTGTGCAGGTGACTATTACTGTGCATAATTATTAGGCAACAGTAACAAAAAACAAATATATACCCATTTCAATTATTTATTTTTACCAGTGAAACCAATATAACATCTCAACATTCACAAATATACATTTCTGACATTCAAAAACAAAACAAAAACAAATCAGTGACTAATATAGCCACCTTTCTTTGCAAGGACACTCAAAAGCCTGCCATCCATGGATTCTGTCAGTGTTTTGATCTGTTCACCATCAACATTGCGTGCAGCAGCAACCACAGCCTCCCAGACACTGTTCAGAGAGGTGTACTGTTTTCCCTCCTTGTAAATCTCACATTTGATGATGGACCACAGGTTCTCAATGGGGTTCAGATCAGGTGAACAAGGAGGCCATGTCATTAGATTTTCTTCTTTTATACCCTTTCTTGCCAGCCACGCTGTGGAGTACTTGGACGCGTGTGATGGAGCATTGTCCTGCATGAAAATCATGTTTTTCTTGAAGGATGCAGACTTCTTCCTGTACCACTGCTTGAAGAAGGTGTCTTCCAGAAACTGGCAGTAGGACTGGTAGTTGAGCTTGACTCCATCCTCAACCCGAAAAGGCTCCACAAGCTCATCCTTGATGATACCAGCCCAAACCAGTACTCCACCTCCACCTTGCTGGCGTCTGAGTCGGACTGGAGCTCTCTGCCCTTTACCAATCCAGCCACGGGCCCATCCATCTGGCCCATCAAGACTCACTCTCTCTCAGTCTTGAGATATTTCTTGGCCCAGTCTTGACGTTTCAGCTTGTGTGTCTTGTTCAGTGGTGGTCGTCTTTCAGCCTTTCTTACCTTGGCCATGTCTCTGAGTATTGCACACCTTGTGCTTTTGGGCACTCCAGTGATGTTGCAGCTCTGAAATATGGCCAAACTGGTGGCAAGTGGCATCTTGGCAGCTGCACGCTTGACTTTTCTCAGTTCATGGGCAGTTATTTTGCGCCTTGGTTTTTCCATACGCTTCTTGCGACCCTGTTGACTATTTTGAATGAAACGCTTGATTGTTCGATGATCACGCTTCAGAAGCTTTGCAATTTTAAGAGTGCTGCATCCCTCTGCAAGATATCTCACTATTTTTGACTTTTCTGAGCCTGTCAAGTCCTTCTTTTGACCCATTTTTCCAAAGGAAAGGAAGTTGCCTAATAATTATGCACACCTGATATAGGGTGTTGATGTCATTAGACCACACCCCTTCTCATTACAGAGATGCACATCACCTAATATGCTTAATTGGTAGTAGGCTTTCGAGCCTATACAGCTTGGAGTAAGACAACATGCATAAAGAGGATGATGTGGTCAAAATACTCATTTGCCTAATAATTCTGCACGCAGTGTATATTACACTTTTTGTGAGGCAAGGTAACAAAAAATAGCTTTTTTGGCACTGTTTTTTTTTTTTTGTTATTTACAACATTCATCTGACAGGTTAGATCATGTGGTAATTTTATAGAGCAGGTTGTCACGGACGCAGCGATACCTAATATGTATGCTTTTTTTTTTTTTTATGTAAGTTTTACACAATGATTTCATTTTGAAAACAAAGAAAATGTTTTAGTGTCTCCATAGTCTAAGAGCACTTGTCTTTTCAGTTTTTGGGCGATTATCTTAAGTAGGGTCTCATTTTTTGCGGAATGAGATGACGGTTTGATTGGCACTATTTTGGGGTGCATATGACTTTTTGATCGCTTGCTATTACACTTTTTGTGACGTAAGATGACAAAAAATGGCTTTTTTTACACCGTTTTTATTTTTAATTTTTTACGGTGGTCATCTGAGGGGTTAGATCATGTGATATTTTTATAGAGCCGGTCGATACGGACGCGGCGATACCTAATATGTATACTTTTTTTAAATTTATGTAAGTTTTACACAAGGATTTCCTTTTTGAAACAGAAAAAAACATGTTTTAGTGTTTCCATAGTCTAAGGCCTCATGCACACGACCGTTGTGTGCATCCGTGGCCGTTGTGCCGTTTTCCGTTTTTTTTCGCGGACCCATTGACTTTCAATGGGTCCGTGGAAAAAACGGAGAATGCACCGTTTGGCAGCCGCATCCGTGAGCCGTGTTTCCTGGCCGTGAAAAAAATATGACCTGTCCTATTTTTTTCACGGCCAACGGTTCACGGACCCATTCAAGTCAATGGGTCCGTGAAAGAACACGGATGCACACAAGATTGGCATCCGTGTCCGTGATCCGTGGCCGTAGGTTAGTTTTTATACAGACGGATCCGAAGATCCGTCTGCATAAAAGCTTTTTCAAAGCTGAGTTTTCACTTCGTGAAAACTCAGAACCGACAGTATAGTCTAACACAGAAGCGTTCCCATGGTGATGGGGACGCTTCTAGTTAGAATACACTACAAACTGTGTACAAGACTGCCCCCTGCTGCCTGGCAGCACCCGATCTCTTACAGGGGGCCGTGATCAGCACAATTAACCCCTTCAGGTGCGGCACCTGAAGGGGTTAATTGTGCTGATCACGGCCCCCTGTAAGAGATCAGGGCTGCCAGGCAGCAGGGGGCAGACCCTCCCCCCCTCCCCAGTTTGAATATCATTGGTGGCCAGTGCGGCCCCCCCCCTCCCTCTATTGTAATAATTCGTTGGTGGCACAGTGTGCGCCCCCCCCCCTCCCTCCCTCTATTGTAATAATTCGTTGGTGGCACAGTGTGCGCCCCCCATCGGCCCCCCCTCCCTCTATAGCATTAACAACATTGGTGGCCAGTGTGCGGCCTCCCATCTCCCCCCCCCCCCCCCATCATTGGTGGCAGCGGAGTTCCGATCGGAGTCCCAGTTTAATCGCTGGGGCTCCGATCGGTAACCATGGCAACCGGGACGCTACTACAGTCCTGGTTGCCATGGTTACTTAGCAATAGTACAATAGTAGAAGATTCATACTTACCTGCTGCTGGCTGCTGCTGCGATGTTCGTGTCCGGCCGGGAGCTCCACCTACTGGTAAGTGACAGGGTCTGTGCGGCGCATTGCTAAATGAACTGTCACTTACTAGTAGGAGGAGCTCCCGGCCGGACACGAACATCGCAGCTCCCAGGTAAGTATGAATCTTTTACTATTGTACTATTGCTAGTAACCCGCTGCCACCAATGATCGGGGGGGGAAGGGGGGGGGGGAGATGGGAGGCCGCACACTGGCCACCAATGTTGTTAATGCTATAGAGGGAGGGGGGGCCAATGGGGGGCGCACACTGTGCCACCAACGATTTATTACAATAGAGGGAGGAAGGGGGGGGGGGGCGCACACTGTGCCACCAACGAATTATTACAATAGAGGGAGGAAGGGGGGGGGGGGCGCACACTGTGCCACCAACGAATTATTACAATAGAGGGAGGAAGGGGGGGGGCACACTGTGCCACCAACGAATTATTACAATAGAGGGAGGAAGGGGGGGGCACACTGTGCCACCAACGAATTATTACAATAGAGGGAGGAAGGGGGGGGCACACTGTGCCACCAACGAATTATTACAATAGAGGGAGGAAGGGAGTGGGGGGCCGCACTGGCCACCAATGATATTCAAACTGGGGAGGGGGGGGGTCTGCCCCCTGCTGCCTGGCAGCCCTGATCTCTTACAGGGGGATATGATAGTACAATTAACCCCTTCAGGTGCGGCACCTGAGGGGTTAATTGTGCTGATCACGGCCCCCTGTAAGAGATCGGATGCTGCTAAGCAGCAGGGGGCAGTCATGTACACAGTTTGTAGTATATTCTAACTAGAAGCGTCCCCATCACCATGGGAACACCTCTGTGTTAGAATATACTGTCGGAAATGAGGTTTCACGATCTAACTCATATCCGACAGTATATTCTAACATAGAGGCGTTCCCATGGTGATGGGGACGCTTCAAGTTAAAATATACCATCGGATTGGAGAAAACTCCGATCTGATGGTATAAAAGGGACTCCAGACTTTACATTGAAAGTCAATGGGGACGGATCCGTTTGAAATGGCACTATATTGTGTCAACGTCAAACGGATCCGTCCCCATTGACTTGCATTGTAATTCAGGACAGATCCGTTTGGCTCCGCACGGCCAGGCGGACACCAAAACAACTTTTTTTCATGTCCGTGGATCCTCCAAAAATCAAGGAAGACCCACGGACGAAAAAACGGTCACGGATCACGGGAAAACGGAACCCCGTTTTGCGGACCGCAAAAAAATACGGTCGTGTGCATGAGGCCTAAGAGCCATAGTTTTTTCAGTTTTGGGGCGATTATCTTGGGTAGGGTATGATTTTTGTGGGATGAGATGACGGCTTGATTGTTACAATTTTGGCGTACATGCGACTTTTTTGATCACTTTTATTACCTTTTTTTGGGAAGTAAGGTGGGCAAAATTTCAATTTCATC
Organism: Bufo bufo; assembly: GCF_905171765.1. Taxonomy (NCBI): domain Eukaryota; kingdom Metazoa; phylum Chordata; class Amphibia; order Anura; family Bufonidae; genus Bufo; species Bufo bufo. The sequence goes on along the minus strand of NC_053394.1, from coordinate 32,330,363 downwards.
ATAGTTTTTTATTTTTTATTTTTATGGCGTTCACCGTTCGGGTAAAGTAACATGACCGTTTTATAGATCAGGTTGTTACGGACGCGGCGATACCAAACGTGTAGGGAATTTTATTTTTTTCATTTTTAATCAGTGATAAATGTGTTTTTTGATTTTTACTTTTTTTTTCACTTTTTTTTTACCCAGACCCACTTGGTTCTTGAAGATTCAGTGGGTCTGATGTCTGTATAATACAGTACAGTACAATATATTGTACTGTACTGTATTTTACTTACACTGAACAGATCTATGCTTTTAGCACAGATCTGTTCAGCACCATGGACAGCAGGACGCCTGAGACGGCGTCCTGTTGCCATGGGAACCTTCCCCGTCTGCTCAGAACTTCGCAGACGGGGAAGGGTAAGGAGGGGATCTGTCGGGGGGCTGTCTGGGAGCTCTCTCCCTCTCCATCGGGGGGCTGCAAAGGCACTGCAGCCCCCCGATGGGAGAGGGAGGGAGCTCCCTCTTACTGTTAACTTTTTCCATACAGCGGTCCGTACGGACCGCTGTATGGAAAGGGTTAAACGGCTGACATCGCATCGCAGATGTCAGCCGTTTATACCAGGGTGCCAGCAATGTGCTGGCACCCTGGTATACCCACTAGAAGCCAACGATTATACAAGGGGAGGCGGGCGGGGGATCGCGATCCCACCTGCCGCACCACCCGCCTCCCGCACCGCCCGCAACCCTCCCCCTGCACCTCCCACGGGGCTAAAATCACTCAGGGGTGCAGGGGGGGGATACAGATATATTTTGGACATTATAAAGTTTCTGATCCTCGCGGTCAGGGACCGCGGGGATCAGAAACTGCAAAAAGCGCATCAAACCGCAGGTCTGAATTGACCTGCGGTTTGTTGCGATCGCCGAGATGGGGGGGTCACGGGACCCCCCCGCGCATTTAGCCTAGGTGCCTGCTCAATGATTTGAGCAAGCACCTTGTTCCGATCACTGCCGGCCGGGCGGCAGTGATCGGAACAACACATGACGTACCGGTACGTCATGTGTCCTTAAGAGGTTAAAGGGTTTTTAAAAAAAAAAAAAAAGCTGCCATACTCGTTCTCCCTGATCCCATGGCGGTCTCTGTTCTGATGCTTACAGTGACAACCAGAAAATGGCCCAGCCAATCACTCACTGAGGCCAATCACTCACTGAGGTGGGTAAGGGCTGCGACCAGTGAATGGTTGAGCAGGCATCTACTATGATTTCCTGTCTAGCTGGCACCAAGAAACAGAGAATTCAGCAGGGACCCAGTAAACATTGCAGTGGCTGGTGGGGGATCAGAGAGGTTGAGTATTTTTTTTAAACCATTGTTCCGCTAGGTTTGTCCCGCCATTCATCCCCTTTAAGCCTCATTCAGATGGCTGTAATGTGGTATCGATTATAGCATCCGTATTGCAGCCACAAATTCTGGCCCAACCACCAATCTAATGATCTAATGACCCAAACTTAAAGGGGTTGTTCCACAAAAAATATTGTACAGTTTTCAAACCAGCACCTGGATCTGAATACTTTTGCAATTGCATGTAATAAAAAATTTTGTATAGCCACTGAGTTATTCAGTAAAATGTATCTGTATAGCGCCACCTGCTGTTTGTTCTTTTTCTAATTTCTTTGTCCAGCTCACTGAGATGGCCGCACATGTTCAGTTTCATCCTTCAACTGCCTCCTGATTTGTGATAGCTAGAGCTGAGACACGCCCCCTGAGCTCCAGCAGAAAGGACACTCCCCTTGAGCTGTCAGCTTGATATAAATCTAGCAGAGCAATGAATGCAGAGATCTCTGGATCCATGTGAGGTGCAGGGCTGGTTCTAGCTTTGTTAGAAAGAGGTTGACATGTGCTATACGATGCCCGATTTTCATGTTTTACATTAATCATGGAATAACCCCTGTAACAGAAACATAGGGATGTACTGTATGTTGGTGTCATTAGACCGGTGGTCAGGCCAGGATTTGCATCTGTAATGCGGACATTAAGGGTTTGATGGATGCCCGGATGTAATGTGAAGGTTAAAATCACCTGAGAGCCCATGCCCTGTATAAAAGCACTTGACCTATGGCTTTTATCTGCTTAATAAACTCCTTGGGGGCGTCTCCTCGTATCATTTACAGTAAGGGCTCATTATGTATTGCTAGAACCTTTCCTAATGGCGTCTAAAATCTGATTCAACCAACTGGTACATTTCCTATTTCCATCGACTGCAGTTTTCAATGATGTGTGTACATAATATATGAGACAGAAGGAGCCCTCGGGATTTCAGGTTTTTTTCACCGCCGCTTCCCTGACTGACAAACATGGCATCAATCGTCCGGCGGGAATCTCATGATGAGTAAGTTTATATGCCATGTTCATCTGAGATCAAGCCTGCGGGTAATAATGCAGGGTATGCGCTGGCAGAAGGGCACGGCTAATTCTAGAAGTATGTCCATGCGCCGTACTGTAATGTAATCATTATGCTTCGGTTTATGTGCAATGCATACCGGCAGCTATGGGTTATCACACCCAGAGGCTTCTTTTCACTTTGTATCACATTTCATTCATATTTTCTTAAATTGGAGCCCAGAATATTAAAAAGAGACACGTGGCACTGGATACCGAAGAGCCCGATTCACCCAGGCAGTGATAGGCCATAGACCTTACAGGGAAATGTCCTGGTGGGCTGATGCCCAGGGGGGCGCCCAAGCTCTCCTGATGGTACATAATGAGCTCTCATGTATCAGGTTCTCATGTACCTAGCCAGCGACATCTCGCCTCTTAAACTTAACCACTTCACATCCGCCCATAGGATATAAACGTCCGTTGTTTTTTTTTTGCGGACCCATTGAAATGAATGGTCCTGTATGCGGCCCGCAAAAAGACACGGAATGAAAATACGTTCATATGCAAGAGGCCTAATCCTGTGATGGCTGACCTCCGGCACTCCGGCTGTGGTCAAACTACGACTCCCAAGATGCACACTTGCTTGACTGTTCTCAGAACTCCATAGAAATGAATGGAGCATGCTGGGAGTAGTAGTTTCACCACAACTGGATTGCCGGAGGATAGCCATCACTGGCCTAAACCATACTTACTAAAGTGATGTCCTAGCGGAAGACATTATAATAACTGCTATAGTGTGGTGTGGGGGTTGGTTGGTTGGTATATTCACACGTCCGTAGAATGGGTCCGCAATTTTTGCGGAACGGGTGCGGACCCATTCATTCTCTATGGGGCAGGAATGGATGCGGACAGCACACAGTGTGCTCTCCGCATCCGCATTTCCGGGAACGCACCCCCGATCTTCCGGTCCGCTGCTCCGGAAAAAAGTAGAACATGTCTTATTCTTGTCCGCAATTGCGGACAAGAATAGGCAGTTCTATGGGGGCGCCGGCCGGGTGTATTGCGGATCCACAATGCACTACGGACGTGTGAATGGACCTAAAAGGTAGTTTTCTTCCTTCTGGAGGAGAGCGAATTTGCATACATTTTTCCATTGCCGGTAAGTACGTCTCCACACTCCAGCTGGATCTCTTCCTGAAACCTGCTATAGGAGAAGCATTCCAGTGCCTAGCAGTAGTCTGGTGTCTAAGAGTATGTGCAGACATGGCGGATTTATTGCAACAACGTACAGAGTAATACAAATTAATGAGGACTTAGAAGACGTACAGTGGACATCTTCTGTGTGGATATCAGGGCAGACTTTCAAATCAAACTCCTGATAATAAATAAAACACGATGTCGAGTTTTATTTGATTTCTTGTCGATTTCTGTTGCTTTCTTCACATTTCAGCTAAAGCCATCCGTTACTAGTAAAAACCCCCCTCAGCTCCTTCTGCTCCGGCTCGGTCAGTGGTACCAGGGGCGAACGGCAATTGCCTCCATGGTATCCAAACCACTCCATGGCCTGCTTCATGCCTGGGATCCCAAAACTGCGCGTCACCTGGAAAAAGAGGTTGGAGGGGGATGTTAGAAGAAGCGGCCATCTTGGTATTAATTAAACAGGAATATACATTACTGGAGAATGAAAAAAAGAACAACTAGAAAGAGTAAAGTTAAAAAGTCTATTTTACAATATGGCCGTTACATGTACCGATCAAACGTCCAAGACCCTCACTTGACATACAGATGCTCCACAGAATTTTTTTTGCCTGGCGTCACTGTTGTTTTTTTTATCTGACAGCACTGTTTTTCATCTTCTCTGTTACTGGCCTGTTGAATTGGGCGTAGTTGAGAAGTTCGCCACGCCTGCTAGACGAAAGCGCGCACCATTAGCAGACTTTGAAAAGGTGTAGAATAGTGGATCTTGGGCCATCCTTCAAATTTCAGAAGGAGCTGGACGAAACGTTTCTGTAGTGCATCGGTGGTGTGGACAGTGGTTGGAGGAGGGCACTCAGACACAGAGAGAGGATTCTGGCCGGTCAAGACAGACTGATGCACGCCGAGATACCGTCTAAGAAGAGATGCTGAATCTCAAAAGGACAACCATGGCTTCAGTGACTGCCCCGACCATAAGAAACCATCTATGTGAAGCACAACTGCATTCATCATCGCCAAGAGCGCCTGCACTGGTGCCATGAGAGAGAGACCACTGGAGGCATGAATGGAAACAATAGCGGTCAGTGACGAATGCAGGTTCTGCTTTGGCCTCATCAGAATACGCAGAAGGGCTGGAGAGCGTCTACTGCCACCATGCATGGTGTGGAGACACACAGGACCAACACAAGGTGCGGGGCGCCATTAGCTACCATGGCCGTTCCGATCTAGTATTCATGAAGGGAACATTGACCAGCCTTCTGTATGTCCAGGACATTGTAAACTGACTTGGAGACGTGGTGTTACAACAAGATGCTGCCCACCCACTCACTGGCCGCACTACTAAACGTGCTGTATGACACTATAGGATAAAGGCGATTTTTTTTCTATACAGTAGTGTGCAAGCATGACCACCGCTGCTGGAAGGCACGGTGGTCATAACTATGGAAACGAGCAGTGTATAATGTGAGGGAAAAATGAATCCAGCCAGCAAAGAAGGCAATATGGACAATCACAGTACATTAGTAAGTGCGTTGTATTAAGTTAATCTACACGATAAATGCCATTTGATAAATTGAGACAACCCCTTTTCTGCTGGTGTATGAGGGTATTCGGTGGTGTACTGTAACTCGAAGCTCCTGGGCCTCAGAGCAAAATCTGTAACAAGGCCCTTCACACTCTATGGCGCTGCTTCTTATGTGGCAGAAGGGCCGTTGAATCTCCTCAGGTGCCAAGCCTAAGTGTGACCGCTATCTCTGCACCCGTGTAGCTATGCCCTCTGGGTAGTCAAGACTCTGAACAATATATTTTAGCAAGTTGGAAAAATAAATTTCTCCCACAATGTATAAACTCTTATATAAATCCCCCAGTCATTCCCTTTTTTAAATCATTTTCTTCTTAAAAAATAAAGGGGTTGTACGAGATTAGATAAACATGGCTGCTAAGTTGTAGCTTAGGCCCAGGCTGAGCTGCAGTACCCAACACATCCCATGGACAGGTGTGTCCATGGTGATAGGGGAGTGTCTATGTAACTAACTTGGTGGGAGGAGCTATAAACTAGCTGGGCGGGGCTGAAGCTGTGTCACAGGAAAGAGAAGTGCATCATGGGTTTGGTTGGATACAGGAACAGGAAGTTCTACATACTGGATGAAAACAGACCAGAGGGATTGGTCTACATGGTCAAAACGGGTCAGGAGAGTCCAAACTGAAATCAAGCATGAGGAAGATGTGCATAAGGTAAGCAACTACATGAGCAGATCTGTTAAAAACCACAGTAGTCCAGGAAAATCCCCTTTTAAGCTGGTATTTCCTATATGTTAAGCTGGAACAGGAAGTGGAGAATAGCAGGGACCGGAGCAGCAGCAGTGGATCGGTGGAAGGAAGTAGTCCTTTTTTATAAGTTAAGGCATTGTAACCTTTTATTTATTTATTTTTTTAAAGTACTTACTGGAAAACCTTTCATCTGTTTAGCCCTAGTCTAATTAGGGTCTTACCTTATAGGGCGGCCCCCACTGATGTCCCCCATTGATTTCAGCGTCTTATATTCTAATTAGCCCACTTGGTTATACTAGGCGGAGACTGGAGCGGTTCTCTTCTCCCTGGCTGTGAGGCTTAGATATACTTTTGTCTCATAAAAGACTCCCTTGCTTTAAAATGAAGCCAAGTCTGGTTTCTCTGGGGAAGTCATATCTAGGCATTAAGCACACTCCCCCTGCAGGGGAAATGTAGCATAACATGATGGCCAGCCAAAGGCACGGACATGCAGGTGCGGCTGCACCATAGCAGCTCTCAGTTTTTAGGTCTTGAGCGGGTTACCCCCTCCACCAATACATTAATTTTCCCCAACAAGTCATGTTGATAGAGGTTGCTGTCTTGAGAGTACAGTTGCTGCAAAATTCTGCTGGTCGCCCTTGGAAACAGACAGCGTTTAGCTCCAGCATGCTGTCAGACATGTGACCCCCGAGCTCCCATAATACACTGCTTTATAGTAACAGGGATTGTTCTGAATTTAGCTTTGTATGTGAACAGAGAAGACAACGTAACAACTGAAAACAACCACTAAATAAATCTACGTAAAGTATTGAGAATGTCACGTTTTATGTAGGTGTATGCTGTAGAGTGCCCCTTTAGTATGTTGTCCTGTCATGTGATACATGAAGAATGTGAAGTGCTCATTCTGTAGCTGACCTTCTATACGTCCGCGTTACTTCAGTTAATTACATCCACTCATGTTCTATAAATACCTGAAAACAATTCAGGGAAGCAACAAGCGATTGACGGAATTGCGGTCGAGGTTTATGGAGGGTACATCACGTCCATTCTCCTGCCACAGTAATGTCAGGGCACAGGGTGCAGCATAATAGACCCTTGGCAGCTGTTCACACATGTAAGAATCTCAATGTGAACCTTTACAGCCATACATGGGATTGTTATCAGGTGCTTTGCTGATGCTACGTATGTTCAAAGTGGAAATAACCAAGAAAAATAACATTTTTTAAAGGGACAGTCTCACCGCAGACAACCCCTTTAACCCCTTAAAGACCAGCGTGGTCCGGTCCTTAAAGGGGTATTCCTATTTCAGGCTTTTATGACATGTCCACACAGTATGCCGTGAAAAGGCTGACAGACATCAGTCCCACCTCTGGCAGTAACTCCTATAGAAATGAATGGAGAGAGCCGCACATGCGTGGCCACCTTAACATACACTGCAGTTGGCAAACCGGCCCCATTCTCTACTCCAATGCTTGTCCCAGAGATGGGACCTACACTTCTCATACAGTAATGCTGTATCCTGTCAATATGCCATAAATGTTCAAGATCCAAGATCGAATAATCCCTTTAATAGCAATTTTGGGCATAAAGTGGTTTAACGGCACTAACTTTTTTTTATTTTTGGAGCTAGCAAAATAAAATTTTCACCTTTTTCGTAACTCAAAATTCAATTTTTTTAACATACTTTTTTTTTTTTTTGCAACCTGTATTATAACCCCAGAGCTGCATTCCTAATTCTGCTAGTTACTAGAGAAAAAGATGCAAATTACAAGAGCAAATTATATGCGGATATTGAGTCATTATAATAGGTATCATAGTGATTTCAAAGGCAAGCAGATGTTTGGATTGTGTAATGCTTTGCGTGGTAGTAGACATGGAGGATGGCCAAGGGAGACTTCTTCCCGTTTCTTGCATTTATAGGGACTGTCCACACAAGACTTAACCCAACCAAATTCTCATTTTCCAATGGAAAAAAAAAAAGCATGTCCACCAATTCTCTACCGCTGCCACTCCGACTCTGCTCTTGTCTCTGCCGCTCTCCACTTCCTGCTCCTGGCTCAGCACACCATGATCAGCCAATCACCCGCCTCATACAGTGATTGGCTAAGAAGACTTTCCCTAGCCGAGCCAGGAACAGGAAGTAGAGAGCAGCAGGGACCACTGCAGAGTCGGAATGGCAGAGTCGGTGGTGAGTATTGAGTCTTCTTAATTTTAATCTTTTCGAACCCTTTTTGAATATATTATATCCCCAGAAACCCCCTTGTCTCAAGAAATTGAACTTTTCCAGTTGGAGCAATAAGTTTGACTCTGTAAATCCCCATTTGGACACAAATCTTAAGTTCTGATACAACCCGAAGAGAGTTATTCTGTGCAGTAATTACTCATCCCTGGTCCGGTTATTCCTTCCCTCAATCACCCGGGCAGGTTTGCCATATCTTCCTTGCTCTTACAGTATGTTACCGGGCCGGCGGCCAGGACGACAGCTGCGCGTCTCATTACTTAAAGAAATGCCAGCTGTGCTGCCAACTGGGCCCCGTCCTGGTTCTAGGAGAAGTTCTGTCTGGTATTTTCTGACCAAGCATCATTTATCCAGACCCGAAAATATCTAACATTGTAGAGGATATATACTAAGGTGCAGGAGAGGCTGGTTCGTTGGCAGCGGCGGACCCGACAGTCTAATGGGAAAAAAATAAGCTTTGGTGTATAGGAAGCATAATATCACAAATAGGACATATTTACCTCCTTGAATATAGAAGGTCCTTCAAAGCAATAAATTATGACAATATTGCATAAAAAAAAAAAATCCCTTTAAGACTTCCCCTTTAAGAATAGGTCACGCGTATTTGATCGGTGCGGGTCCGAGTCCCAATGCACAGACTACGGTCGTATACGTATATAAGGTACCGCTCCTATGACTTTTCATGTAGAGTTCAGCCATGCTGATGGTCATCTGGTGCACAGGAGGATTGGACATGCTGCAAATTCTGCACCTGCGTGATAACATACTTACAGCAGAGTTTGGCTCGATTAATCGAAGCTGCAGCTTTCTTGCCTCCTGCCACTGCCCATTGACACAAAGTCTCTCCAGTTTACACACTTGGGCACCCAGGACGTTAGCAAGAGCACAAACCCCTCCGACTGCACCTGTACAGAGAGGGAGAGAGAGAGAGAGAAGCATTGTGGGTCAGGGGATGTTAAACGCATGATACAGGATCAGAGAATCCCGTCCGTCTTATTCCAAAAACAGCAGCTGTCCAATGTGTTGGGTCCACTAATGCATTTCAGCTCCACTGAAGTCAATGAGGTTGAGCTGCAATACCAGACACGACCCGTGGACATGTGTGGCGCTGTTTCTAGAAGCAAGCTGGCATGATTTTTAAAACTCTGCATGGCACCTTTAAATATCTCCAAATGGAGTGCCAGCATGATGTATTCCCCTTATGTCACAACCCTAACGAAGGAGAAAAAGGTCAAATAAAAATCAGCGCCGAGTGCTCATGAGAGATGGAAGATGTCAGAGTGCGATATTATGAGGCCGGGATATAATGAAGCTCCAAGCACCAGTGGTTCAGATAAGCAATGTTTTAATTTAGTGAGAAAGCAACCACATCTGCTCTCAAATCGATTTTCTGGGGCAGGAGCAGATGAGGAGGAAATATCCCCATAAGTCATAGAAAGTGCATATTCACCTGCATAACTTCATACACACATTATATCTTAGGCTACAATCACATATGCAGTGGAGGCTCCATTCGGGGTTTCTGTCACAGAGTTAGTCAAAATTATTATTATAGTCAATGGGATCTGTTCGGCTCCGTTCCAGTCTTCTGCTATTCATTCTTCTGCTCCAATAATGGAGCAGAAGAATGGAAATAGCCAGCGCTGATGTGAAATCAGCCTCATGCACACGACCGTTGTTTTGGTCCGCATCAGAGACACAGTTTTTGCGGCTCGGATGCGGACCCATTCACCTCAATTGGGGCGCAAAAGATGCGGACAGCACTCCGCGTGCTGTCCACATCCGTTGCTTCGTTCCGTGGTCCGCAAAAAAAATATAACCTGTCCAATTCTTGTCCGTATTGCGGACAAGAATAGGCAGTTATATTAATGGCTGTCCGTGACGTTCTGCCATCCGTGTTTTGCGGATCCGCAATTTGCAGACCGCAAAACACACAATGGTCGTGTGCATGTAGCCTAATCCTGTACTGATCTTGAGTTACATCCTGTATTATACTCCAGAGCTGCACTCACTATTCTGCTGGTACAGTCACTGTGTACATACAGTGAACAAAAATATAAACACAACACTTTCGGTTTTGCTCCCATTTTGCATGAGCTGAACTCAAAGATCTGAAACATTTTCTACAAACACAAAAGACCCATTACTCTCAAATATTGTTCACAAATCTGTCTAAAAATCTGTGTTAGTGAGCACTTCTCCTTTGCCGAGATAATCCATCCCACCTCACAGGTGTGGCCTATCAATTCCTGGAAGCTGAAAATATCCCAGTTTTTGCATGGCCAGCATACTCACCGGACATGGCACCCATTGAGCATGTTTGGGACGCTCTGGATCGGCGTATACGACAGCGTGTTCCAGTTCCTGCCAATATTCTGCAACTTCGCACAGTTATTGAAGAGGAGTGGACCAACATGCCACAATCAACAACCTGATCAACTCTATGCGACGGAGATGTGCTGCACTGAGTGAGGCAAATGGTGGCCACAACAGATACTGACTGGTTTTCTGACCTTCCCTCCCAGTAAGGCAAAACTGTGCACATTTCAGAGTGGTCTTTTATTGTGGGCAGTCTAAGGTAGTGTTTCCCAACCAGTGTGCCTCCAGTTGTTGCAAAACTACGACTCCCAGCATGCCCGGACAGCCTTTGGCTGGAGGCTGATTAGACAGCATGAGTTACATCCTGTATTATACTCCAGAGCTGCACTCACTATTCTGCTGGTACAGTCACTGTGTACATACATTACTTATCCTGTACTGATCCTGAGTTACATCCTGTATTACACTCCAGAGCTGCACTCACTATTCTGTTGGTGCAGTCATGAGAAAAAGGAATAAAAAACAAGTCATTAACAGGAACAGATTTGCTAAGCTACCCCAAACAACTGTACAATGCCTAGTTTAAAGATGACACTTCCTAAGATGCAAATTGCGAGTACTACTATAATACTGCCACCTATGGATGAAAATATGACTGCTATTGCAACTCTTCCCCATTCACACGACCCTATGTATTTTGCGGTCCGCAAAACGCAGATCCGCAAAAAAATACAGATGACGTCCGTGTGATGTCCATGCTACACCGTTTTTTTTTTTTTTTTGCGGACCCATTGTAATAATGCCTATTCTTGTCCTAAAATATTTTTTACGGGACTGTGGAACGGACATACGGATGTGTATTGAAATGAATGGATACACATCCAATCCGCAAAAAGTGTGGATCAGATACGGTCATGTGAAAGGGGCCTAATGGAGACATGCTGCAATACCAGACACAACCCATGGACAGGGGTGGTGCTGTTTTCCAAAAGAAAGCGGCCATGTTTATCTAATCCCAGACAATTCTCTAGTTACCATTATTGCGGTACAGCGTCCCTTTAAAAAAATAAAAATAAATTAAGTAATGACCTAAAGATGCGATTGAGGCCAATGTGGAAGTCACTGAGCCAAACACAAACCTCTGAGTCATGAAACAGCAATGTTCTGTAATAACCTGAAAAATGCATTATTGACTTTTAGTGAAATCTACGTCATGTAAATTGCCGAAACTTACACAAAGCTTTTAAAAATTTACTATGCAGTTAATGGAGTCTGTATTATGGCGGTATTATTAGTGTCTCTCAGAACAGAACAGCGGCAATGATATTCTGCAGAAGATGAGCTCATCGTTAGCTCCGCTTCATTAGACATAATGGCAGGGCCGAAGGGGTAGCCTTGTGGATTTCATAATGATTGTACAGACAGGAGAGCAAATAGTTTAACTCTATGTGGAGTGTTCACAAACTTTCCCGAAGACTACTGCAAGCAAAGCAGACCACGTAATATACCGCACATGAGAACATAGCAGCTTCTATACTATCAGGGTGTATGTGTCATTAATGGAAAATCATTAACAGGACCCCCAACTACCATGTGCTATTTGCAACACTGGTGGTTTTAGCTGCAGTAAAATGACAAAAAACATGTAGCCTTGCAAAAGTACAGTAATGTTTGTAAACAGTAAACACATGGGAAAAGGAGGCATGGATCCTCAAAAAACGGATGACATACGGATGTGTTCCATATGCATTCCGTATTTTTTACGGACCCATTGACTTGAGTCGAGCAACGGAACGTTATTTGCGGACAATAATAGGGCAAATTCAATTTTTTAGTGGAACGGATATATATACGGAAACGGAATGCATACAGAGTACATTCCACTTTTTTGCGGAACCATTGAAATGAATGGTTCCGCATACAGACCGCAAACGGAAACCGCAGGAACGGAAATGGAAAAAATAAAGTTAGTTTGCCTTATTTGGTAATTTTACTTTGAATCCTTCGTTACAGGGCGATGAAGTCAAATAAAAATTTAAAGGAGAAATGAATGGATGCAAAATAACATTCTAGTCACAAATTATATTTAATTATACAGTAAATATATTTAAAATACATGATAAAGACAAAAAAGTATGATCCTGCTTAATTAGCTACGATTATCATAATTGTATAATATCATAAAGCTCTAAGTAGATTTTTAGTTGCCAAACCTAGAGCCCAATCCACCTCTGCCCTGACAAGCAGAATATCTTTACCAGCACTATAAAGTACAGGAATATAACTACTATAGTACTGTCTCCTATATACAAGAATATAACTACTATAATACTGCCTCCTATGTACAAGAATATACCTACTATAATACTGCCTCCTATGTACAAGAATATAACTACAATATTACTGCTCCTATTATAATACTGCTCCTATGTACCAGAATATAACTACTATATTACTGCTCCTATTATAATACTGCTCCTATGTACAAGAATATAACTACTACAGGGAGTGCAGAATTATTAGGCAAGTTGTATTTTTGAGGATTAATTTTATTATTGAACAACAACCATGTTCTCAATGAACCCAAAAAACTCATTAATATCAAAGCTGAATATTTTTGGAAGTAGTTTTTAGTTTGTTTTTAGTTTTAGCTATTTTAGGGGGATATCTGTGTGTGCAGGTGACTATTACTGTGCATAATTATTAGGCAACTTAACAAAAAAACAAATATATACCCATTTCAATTATTTATTTTTACCAGTGAAACCAATATAACATCTCAACATTCACAAATATACATTTCTGACATTCCAAAACAAAAACAAATCAGTGACCAATATAGCCACCTTTCTTTGCAAGGACACTCAAAAGCCTGCCATCCATGGATTCTGTCAGTGTTTTGATCTGTTCACCATCAACATTGCGTGCAGCAGCAACCACAGCCTCCCAGACACTGTTCAGAGAGGTGTACTGTTTTCCCTCCTTGTAAATCTCACATTTGATGATGGACCACAGGTTCTCAATGGGGTTCAGATCAGGTGAACAAGGAGGCCATGTCATTAGATTTTCTTCTTTTATACCCTTTCTTGCCAGCCACGCTGTGGAGTACTTGGACGCGTGTGATGGAGCATTGTCCTGCATGAAAATCATGTTTTTCTTGAAGGATGCAGACTTCTTCCTGTACCACTGCTTGAAGAAGGTGTCTTCCAGAAACTGGCAGTAGGACTGGGAGTTGAGCTTGACTCCATCCTCAACCCGAAAAGGCCCCACAAGCTCATCTTTGATGATACCAGCCCAAACCAGTACTCCACCTCCACCTCGCTGGCGTCTGAGTCGGACTGGAGCTCTCTGCCCTTTACCAATCCAGCCACGGGCCCATCTATCTGGCCCATCAAGACTCACTCTCATTTCATCAGTCCATAAAACCTTAGAAAAATCAGTCTTGAGATATTTCTTGGCCCAGTCTTGACGTTTCAGCTTGTGTGTCTTGTTCAGTGGTGGTCGTCTTTCAGCCTTTCTTACCTTGGCCATGTCTCTGAGTATTGCACACCTTGTGCTTTTGGGCACTCCAGTGATGTTGCAGCTCTGAAATATGGCCAAACTGGTGGCAAGTGGCATCTTGGCAGCTGCACGCTTGACTTTTCTCAGTTCATGGGCAGTTATTTTGCGCCTTGGTTTTTCCACACGCTTCTTGCGACCCTGTTGACTATTTTGAATGAAACGCTTGATTGTTCGATGATCACGCTTCAGAAGCTTTGCAATTTTAAGAGTGCTGCATCCCTCTGCAAGATATCTCACTATTTTTGACTTTTCTGAGCCTGTCAAGTCCTTCTTTTGACCCATTTTGCCAAAGGAAAGGAAGTTGCCTAATAATTATGCACACCTAATATAGGGTGCTGATGTCATTAGACCACACCCCTTCTCGTTACAAAGATGCACATCACCTAATATGCTTAATTGGTAGTAGGCTTTCGAGCCTATACAGCTTGGAGTAAGACAACATGCATAAAGAGGATGATGTGGTCAAAATACTCATTTGCCTAATAATTCTGCACTCCCTGTATAATACTGCCTTCTATGTACAAGAATAAAACTACTATAATACTGCCTCCTATGTACAAGATTATAACTACTATAATACTGCTCCTATGTACAAGAATATAACTACTATAATACTGCCTCCCTATGTACAAGAATATAACTACTATAATACTGCTCCTATGTACAAGAATATAACTACTATAATACTGCTCCTATGTACAAGAATATAACTACTATAATACTGCCTCCTATGTACAAGAATATAACTACTATAATACTGCCTCCTATGTACAAGAATATAACTACTATAATACTGCTCCTATGTACAAGAATATAACTACTATAATACTGCTCCTATGTACAAGAATATAACTACTATAATACTGCTCCTATATACAAGAATATAACTACTATAATACTGCTCCTATGTACAAGAATATAACTACTATAATACTGCTCCTATGTACAGAACTATGACTACTGTAAATCGGCCTCCTATGCAAAAGAGTATATTATATTACAGCTCCGACAACCTAGAGGGCCTGACATTGCTGGAGCCGTCTCCCAGTATGAGTGTAATGGCGCTGCTGGTGGTATAGAGGTGACCCTGATGCTTACAAGCTGTGAAAATGACTACACAGATTCCATTCCTCGGATAGCATGCCCACATGTTCATGTCCTCTGGAATCTGTACAGATCACTTGCCCGCAGTTGGAGAGACAGGGGTCACACACTTATACAATGCCACTCTTCATAATGTCCCCAGAGATGTTTAAGGAGTATGAAGTTCTGCTATTTGCAGCAGTGCGAGGGTGACATCAAGGTGGTGGATGCTGGGGAACCGTGAAATGCTTTTAATGCTTCTACACTCGAGATCTGCTCCATTCCCTTTCTACATATTCTGGGCATTTTTTGTTCCTCCGCTTCTAGGTTTCAGAGCAGCATGCAGATTTCCTTTCTCTGTTCCCTTGCCAGCGCCGGATAATATACTTGTACATTAAATGCAATGGCCACCAAGAGGGTTGTAAATTTAGAATTTTAGAAACATCATACCCGAATGATTAGTCTGAGATCAGATTTCATTTTTAAAAATTTCAAGAATTCGGCCAAAAAAGTATATTAAGGTCAGTTCATCAACTAGAATCACATCTTTAATTTCTCAAGGACCAGAAGCACAGAAAAAGCTAAAGCTTTAATAAAGAAGGATTCCCATCTCAGATTTTTATGGCTTATTCACAGAATATGCTATAAAAGTCGGACAGAAGGAAGTCCCACCTCTCTGACCTGTATCTCTCTCTGCCCCGTTTGCCAGGTGCAGTTTTTGGAGAGGTGGCAAGCACATGCATGTCTCTTTACTTTCACAGCCAATCTCCCCCCATCATTCTGCACTTAATACCCCATAATGAGAAAGTAAAAAATTGAATTAGGGTCCATTCACACGTCCGTATGTGTTTTGCGGATCCGCAAAACACGGACATCGGCAATGTGCATTCCGCACATCGCCGGCACTCTCATAGAAAATGCCTTTTCTTGTCCGCAATTGCGGACAAGAATAGTACATGTTCTAATGTTCTACATGTTCTATTCTATCCGCAAATGCGGATGCGGACAGCACATTCCGGCCCCATTGAAAATGAATGGGCCCGCACCTGTTCCACAAAATTGCGGAACGAATGTGGACCCATTTTGGGGACATGTGAATGGACCCTTAGGCTTGCCGGTAATTACTTTTCCATGAATCCACCATGACTGCATAGTATAGGAGATTGACCCCTGACCTTTGTAGGGGCAGGAAAACAGAGAAAGATTCAGTGTTTATCAGATTACAATAGTGCACTTGAAAAAAAAATCATAATTTTCTTCATACTAATGTAATTTAGAAAAAATGATACCTAACAGTATAAAAGTATATGGGCTATATATATATATATATATATATATATATATATATATATATATATATATAGTGGGCATTTCATGCCATCATGGTGGATTCATGGAAAAGGAATTACCTGTAAGCCTAATTCAGTTTTTCCCATTTCACCACCATGCCGGCATAGTACAGGAGACTTACCAGATCACCAATTAAAGGGGTTCTGCCGTTTTTTTTAAACGGATAATCTATCCTCTAGATCAGGGGTGGGGAACCTCCGGCCCGAGGGCCGTATGCGGCCCACGGTATCATTTCATGTGGCCCCCGGCCCCCTGCCAGAACATAATGTGAAAATGCTTATGACCCCTTCCATTATGGAAGCGGTCATTAGCATACGGGAGGCACAGGAAGGTGAGAACAGCACTGCACTGGCTGTCCTCACCTTCCCTGGTCTTCTTTCAGCCCCACACTGTGTCCTGACACATCCAGCGTCAGGACGCAGTGCACGTAGACGTGCACTATGACCTGACGCTGTGCGGTGTGAGGTGACAATATAGTGCGGCAGGAAGAAGAACAGGGAGGGTAAGTGAATCTGCCAAGAGGCAGCGCCGTACGGAGCTGGAGAGGTAAGTTTATTTGTTTATCTTAAATACAGTATCTGATCTGATGTCTGATTGGGGCTGATCTGAGGCTAAAGGAGGGTGGGGAGGGTCTGATGGGGGTCTGATCTGAGGCTTGGGAGGGTCTGATCTGAGGCTGGGGTTTGATAGGGGTCTGATCTGAGACTAGGGGGGCTGATCTGAGGCTGGGGAGGGTCTGATGGGGGCTGATCTGAGGCTAGGGAGGGTATTATGAAGGTCTGATCTGAGGCTGGGGGGTCTTATAGGGGCTGATCTGACCCTGGGGGGTCTGATGGGGGCTGATCTGAGGCTGGGCGTCTGATCCGGGTCTGGTCTGAGGCTGGGGGTCTGATGGGAGTCTGATCTGAAGCTAGGAAGGGTCTGATTGGGGTCTAATCTGAGGCTTAGAGGTCTGATGGGAGTCTGATCTGAGGCTGATGTAGGCCTGGGGGGTCTGATAGGAGGCTGATTTCAGGCTGATGGAGGTGGGGGCAGATATTTTGCTGAGAAAGGGACAAAGGCAGGGACAGTTGCGAAGAAAGAGGCAGGGAGAGTGAAAGCTGGGTGAACCCCTCTCTGGACCCCCTGGGTTTAGCTTCCTGCCATTAATGTCAAATAAGTAACATTCTGAACTTAAAAATTAGACTGCTATGTGTGGTCAATATGGCGCCTGTATTGTATGTAATATACTGTATATATATAGTGCAGGCGCTATTTTGTGCTGCAAAAATACAGCCCTCTAGATTATTTTAATTGAAGTGCAATTTCTGTAACTTATCCCTAAGTCAATTATATGTTTGACCAAATACAGCAGTAAAAAATTTTTATTGAGAATTTTGTATGGCCCCCGAATGATGTTACAAATATCCAAATGGCCCTTGGCAGCAAAATGGTTCCCCACCGCTGCTCTAGATAGATCATCAGCATCTGATCGGCGGGGGTCCGACACCTGAGACCCCTGCCGATCAGCTGTTTGAGAAGGCAGTGCCGCTGGCAGTAGCGTAGCGGCATTCTCGCTGTTTACCGCAGGCCCAGTGATCGGACCCCTGCAGATCAGATGCTGATGATCTATCCACCAGAGGATAGATCATCAGTTTAAAAAAACTGCAGAGCCCTTTAAGGGAAGGGGGGGGCTATAGCTTGGAGGACCTTCCTACCACAGGATAGATCAGAATATCTTGACAAGTCGAGCCTGTAATGCTTAATGAAGGTATGTACATTGGACCAGGTCGCAGCCTTGCAGATCTGCTCCAAAGACGCACCCGCTTTTTCTGCATAAGAAGAGGAGACTGCCCTGGTGGAATGCGCCTTAATCTTAACTGGGCATGGAAGATTTTAAAAACAGTAACAATCACAGATTGTCTGTTTTATCCACCTTGCGATGGAGGCCTCAGAGGCAGCTTTCCCTTTATTTTTCCCCCCAAACTGAACTAGAAGATTGGCAACCTTTCTGAACCCTTTGGAAACTTCAAGGTACCTTAGTACTACACACCTGACATCTAAGGAATGGAATTACTCCTCTTTGGGATTTTTTGGGTTATTACAGAAGGAAGGAAATACTATCTCCTGGTTTCTATGGAAGTCAGAAACTACTTTTGGAAGGAAACCCGGATCCAGTCTAAAAATAATTCTGTCGTCCAATATAGTTAAATAAGGATGTCTGAAAGATAAGGCCTGAATTTCCCCTAATCTCCTAGCCAAAGAAATTGCTATAAAAGGGAGGCTGTCTTAAGGGAGAGGCTTTTAACTGAGGCCTCTTCCAGAGACTCAAAGGGGCTCCCTGTTAGACCTTGTAAGACTATGTTTAAGTCCCAGGTCGGGATTCTAGGTCTAATAAAGGGTTTCAACCGTTGCCCTGCAGAATCTTTTAATCCATCTGTGTTCGCCCAAATTTGAGTAAAAAAAAAAAAGACGCTTAGCGTTGCAATCTGCACCTTCAGGGTTGAGGGACGGAGACCCATGTCTAACCCCTGCTGGAGGAAATCTAAGATTTTCTGTATATTTGGAACTGACTGATTTAGATCTGTTTTCCCCCACCAGGAGCAGAATTTCTTCCAGATTTTTAAGTACATTGCAGATGTGACTTTCTTCCTACAAGCTTTAAGTGTGGAGATCACTTTGTCTGACAGACCCTGACGCCTTAGGATTTCCGACTCAGGATCCAGGCTGTCAGCCTGAAGAACTCTGGATGCGGGTGTATCAACGGACCCTGTGTTAGGATGTCCTTTCTGATCAGAAGAATCCAAGGATCCACATATAGACAGTTTTTGGAGAATCGAAAACCAGCTTCTTTTTGGCCAAAACTGTGTTATTAAGATAAGATTTGGTCTTTCCTGAATGATCTTTTGAACCACCTTTGGGATCAATTGAAATGGAGGGAACGCTTAAGCCAAGGTCCAATTCCAAGTTTGAGAGAAAGCATCTATTGCCCAAGGATTGTCTCTCGGGTTTAGGGAGCAGAATGCTTGAACTTTTGCATTTACTTTTGAGGCAAACAGATCTAATAGCTGGAGCGCCCCATAATTTTTTCTATCAGGCTGAATGTTTCTTGATTTAGAGACCATTCGCCTTGGTCCAGGCTTTTCCTGCTCAGAAAATCTGCCACTTGATTCTGGGAGCCTTTTAGGTGAACTGCCGATATGGACTTTACAGTTTTTTTGGCTCAAGAGAATATCCTTTCTGACAGCTTTATCAGCTCCCACGATCTCGTTCCACCTTGGTGTCTCAGATAAGATACTGTTGTTACATTGTCGGATAGTATTTTTATGTGATGACCTTCTATAAAATGTAATGCGGCTTTTAGCGTCTCCCATACAGCTTTTAGTTCTCTGTAATTTGATGATTGCTCTGCTATGGCCCTTGGCCAAAGACCCTGGAAAAAAATTCCGTTTATGTTTGCTCCCCAGCCTGATTTGCTTGCGTCGGTCTGAATTTGGATAAATTGAGTCTTCTGTCAACCCACACCTTTGTTGAGATTTGAAGACAGGGTCCACCATGTGAGTGAAGACTTTACATGTTCTGGAATCAGAATTTTCCGGTCCAAAGATACCTGTCTTCTGTCCCAACTCCTCAGGACCGCTGCTATGCATGACATTAGCACTCCCAACAAGCTCATCACCTCTGTGATAGAACAGGAGCTTATTTTTGGGAATTTTTGTACCCTTTCTCGTAGACCGGTAACTTTTACCTCTGGAAGGAATGAAGACTGTACCTCTGAATCTAGCAGGATTCCTAAAAACTTTATTCTAGTCTGAGGAAGAAGACAGGATTTCTTTAAGTTTACTATCCATCCTAAATCTTCTAGTAGAACTAGAAAGGAGTATAGGTCGTTTTCCATCTGCTTCATGGAATCTGCCAAGATTAAAAAAATCATCTAAATAAAGGTATTATTATTAGACCTTGCTTCCTTAGATGAGCTACCATTTCTACTTTGATTTTGATAAAAACTCTGGGGGCTGACGAAATGCCGAAAGGGAATCTCAGGAACTTCTGAAACTGCTCCTGAATAGGAACGTGGTAATACGCGTCCTTCAAATCGATTGTGCACATTAGCGCACCTTGTTTTATTAGAGGGATTGTAGATGACAGTGACTATCTTGAGTTTCCTGTATAGGATATTTTTGTTTAGTGGTTTTAGATTTATTATCGTACGGAATGATCCGTCCGGTTTGGTCACTAAGAAAAGAGTCGAGTAGAACCCCTCCTTTTCTTGAGCTGGGGGAACCTGTGTAATTGCACCTAGTTTTAGCATATCTAGAACGCCCTTCCAGAGCCCGTCTCTCAACCTTTTTGACGAGGTGGATGTGACGACGTATTTGTTGGGGGGGGGAAGAGAGAAGATCTTTATTTAGTATCCTTTCTCCAGTATGTTTAGTACCCAGGGATTCGATGTAATTCCCTTCCACTGAGAGGAGAAACCTCTCAGTCTTCCCCTAATCCTGGCGTCATTGTTTATCACTAGCTTTGGGGATTAAAGATAAACCCCCTACCTCGACTGCTCTTAGGGTAGCTCCACCGCCCTGTTTTCCTTTTGCCTCTGTAGGCCCTATCCCGTGCCCCATAGGGACGAAAGGAAAAACTCCTTCTCTGGGATTTTTCCTCGGGGAACCATTTTTTATTATCCGTCGATTTTTCCAGAATTTTGTCCAAAACCGGACCGAAGACATACTCCCCCGAAAAAGCAATGGAACATAATTTAATTTTTGAGGCTTTGTCACCCGTCCATGACTTCATCCATAAAGCCCTCCTAGCTGTATTTGAGAGGGCTGCATCCTTGGCAGAGACTCTTACTGTTTCCGCTGAAGCATCAGCTAGGAAAGCGATGGCTGATCTGAGAAGGGGTAACAAATCTATTATTTCTTCCCGCGGCGTTTTGTTTTTTAGATGGCTGCCAAGTTCATTGGGCCACAAATACGTCGATCTTGCCACAGATGTTGCAGCTATGTTAGTTTTAACAGTATACATAACAGTCTCCTGCGCAAGTCCTGGGAAGCTATCTGCCTTTCTTTCCATTGGATCTCGCAACTGGGAAGAGTCTTCCAAAGGAAGGAAGGTTCTTTTTATTTACCTTAGCTACCTGTACATCAATTTTAGGTATATTGTCGAAAATTTGGGATTCAGAGGGATCAAACAAAAGTCGATTTTTAAACTCTCTTGATATCGAGATGTTTTTCTGAGTCAGACCACTCATCAAGGACCATCTCTTTAATATTTTTGTTTATATGAAACACTTTGGAACGCTTGGTTCTTAAACCTCCAAACATTTCCTCCTGTATAGAGTGCGGTTTTTGGACCTCCTCAATGCCCATAGTGGCTCTATCCGCTTTTAAGAGATCCCCCATTTCTTTAGCGTAAAAATAGATTTTTTTTTGCACCCTCAATAATCTCTCTTTCCGAAAGGGGATCATCTTCTTCCCATTGTCTAGAAGGCGCTGCCTCATCGATTATGTCCTCTGAATCAGAAAAGGAAAGTGTCACAATTTTTTGCCTTTTAAGGGGAAGAGGACCCGGGCTGGATTCTTTTAATGAAGCCAGAGAGGATTTAACTCCATCATGTAATATAGTCCTTAATTCCATCATCATAGACGGTTGTTCCTCTCTCACAATTCTCGCATTCTTTGCATAATTTTTTTGTATATTGCTCAGGGAGTTTCTTAAAGCAAGAGATGCATTTGAAACTCTTTTTTGACCTTTTTTGAGCTTCCTTACATACCTTTTGGCAAGAAAGGAACAATCAATGTATACCCCCAGCTTGGGGAATATATGTATATATACACACACATACACACACACACCTATGTGTAGTAATCTTGTCTATAATACCCCCAAAGGCTACTTGTAACAGAGTGCTGCACAGAAAAAAGGGCTCCCCATATGGAGGACTTACAATCACTGGCACCGGAGCATCAGGGGCCAACATGTTAAGACCTCAGATCAGGACCCTCCGTGGCTTCCACGCTGCTTTATACCGGCAGCATCACTCTAGTGAATTATATTTACGGGCCGCCGCCGCGTTACCACGCCACCAGAAGTGAAGTCAGACGCTCGCGCGCAACACGTGGGATCTCCGGCCTACACCTGCTTATCCCACTAGGGGAAAGGAAGGTGCGCATTAGACGTGCAGCCCGGGACAGGCATCCGCTCTACAGATGCGAGGCCCGCACATTCCCCCTTTGGTATGCGACTTCAGAAATTGATTTATACTGTAAAAAAAACAGTTCCCGAACACGAGTTCGGTTCCAAGGTACCATGTGGCTATGTGGTTACCTGTGGTAACTCAGTGGCTATGCATGTAATTAGAAATTTTGCATAGCCACTAAGTTATTCAATAAAATGTATCTGTACAGCGCCACCTACTGTTTGTTCTTTTTCTTAGGTCTTTGTCCTGCTCACTGAGAAGGCCGCACATGGTCAGTTTCATCCTTTAACTGCCTCCTGAGCTGTGATAGGGGAAAAGCTCCAACAGGAAAGACACGCCCCCTGAGTTGCAGAAGAAAGGACCCTCCCCTGAGCTGCCAGCCTGATATAAATCTAGGAGAGCAATGAATGTGGAGATCTCTGGGTCCATGTGAGGTACAGGGCTGGTTCTAACTTTGTTAGAAAGAGGTTGTCATGTACTATATGATGTCTGATTTTAATTTTTTACATTAATCATGGGATAACCCCTCTAAGTAAAATGGTTGCTAGCTTCCTAGACTACACTATACACTGTCTGCTTCAGCTGTCTGGGATCACCCCTGCAATCAGATGGACCGACGCTGATGTTATCCATTACTGCAGGTCTTTGTCCATTTTTAATATGAAAGGATTTAAAGGGGTTTTCCAAGTGTTTTATTCGGATGACCTATCCTTAAGATCAGTGGGGTGTCTGACACCAAGGGCAGCCGCTAATCAGCTGTTTGAGGAGGTCACGGAGCTCCAGTGAGTCCCGCAAATTACCAAACACAGCTCTGTACATTGCTTAGTGGTTGTGCTTGGTATCGTGCTTAGCCCCATTTACTTGAATGGAACTGAGTTGCTCCTAGGCCATGTGAGCAATGAACGTGTCGTCACTGGCCTAAGGAAAGCTGTGAGGAGGCTGCTGCACTAACACAGGAGCACCACGACCTCCTCAAACAGCTGATCAGAGTGGTCCATTTTGTCAGACCCCCATCGGAGAACCACTTTAAACCGTGCCGTACATGTACGGTGCGGTAATCGGGTGGGTGCAGGATCTGCGCCCGCCCGATCCGCAGCAGGGGTCCGGCAGTCACTGATAGCCGGACCTCTGCTGCATGCGCCGGCATCGGTGAAAACACTGATGCCAGCGCATTAACCCTTGATGTGCCGCGGTCCGCACTGACCTCGGCACGTGCGCTGTCCATGCGGGGATCGGGTCCCCGCGCTGCTGTGACAGGGACCCGATGGCATGGAAGGCAGCCCGATGCATTACTTAGGCATCGTGGCTGCCTTCTGGGAGAGCCTGTGAGATCCAGCCCCCTGGATCTCACAGGCAAGCAGGCTGTAAGTGTATTACAGTCTGTAATACACTTACAGCCAATGCATCACAATAGAGAAGTATTGTAAAGGGGATCAGACTCCCAAAAGTTGAAGTCCCAGAGTGGGACAAAAAATAAAGTGAAAAAGAAAAGTTAAAAAATAAAGTTTTGCAAAAAAAAATTAATGTTTCATGTAAAAAAAAAAAAAAAAAAAGAGAGTCCTTTTCCCAAAATAAAGCAATTTTTTTTTGTAAAACAGGGAAAAAAAGTATACATATTAAGTATTGCCACGACTGGCTCTATAAAAATATCACATGGCCTAACCCCTCAGGTGAACACCGTCAAAAAATGTAAATAAAAACTGTGCTAAAAAAAAACACTTTTTTGTCCACTTACATCACTAAAAGTGCAACACCAAGCGGGGGGAAAAGGCATATGCCCCCCAAAATAGTACCAATCTAACCGTCACCTCATCCCACAAAAAATGAGCCCCTACCTAAGACAATCGCCCAAAAAATAAAAAACAATGGCTCTGACTATGGAGACACAAACAATTATTATTTTTTAGTTTCAAAAATGATATCATTGTCTAAAACTTACATAAATAAAAAAAAGGTAGACGTATTAGGTATCGCCACGTCCGTAAGAACCTGCTCTATAAAAATAACACATGAACTAAACCCTCAGGTAAACACTGTAAAAAAAATAATAATATAAAAACGATGTCAAAAAAGCAATTTTTTGTCACCATACATCACAAAAAAGTGTAATAGCAAGCGATCAAAAAGTCATATGCACTCTAAAATAGTACCAATGAAACCGTCATCTTATACCGGAAAAAAATGAACCCCTACACAAGACAGTCTCCCCAAAAAAAACTAAAAAACTAAAATAAAATACAGCTTTCAGAATGTGGAGACACTAAAAAAAAATCTTTTTTTTTTTTCAAAAATGCTTTATCATGTAAAACTAAAAACAAACAACCAAAACAGTAGTCATATTTGGTATTGTCGCGTCTGTAACAATCTGCTCTATAAAAATACCACATGATCTAATCTGTCAGATGAACGTAGTAAATGCCAAAAAATAAAAACTGTGCCAAAACAGCTATTTTTTGTTACCTTGCCTCACAAAAAGTGTAAAATAGAGCAACCAAAAATCATATGTACCCTAAAATAGTACCAAAAAAACTGCCACCTTATCCCGTAGTTTCCAAAGTGGGGTCACTTTTTTGGAGTTTCTACTCTAGGGGTGCATCAGGGAGTCTTCAAATGGGACATGACAACTTAAAATTATCCCAGTGAAATCTGCCTTCCAAAAACCATATGGCGTTCCTTTCCTTCGGCACAATGCCGTGTGCCCGTACAGCAGTTTACGACCACATATGGGGTGTTTCTGTAAACTACAGAATCAGGGCCATAAATATTGAGTTTTGTTTGGCTGTTAACCCTTGCTTTGTAACTGGAAAAATTAGAATAAAATAGAAAATCTGCCAAAAAAGTGACATTCTGAAATGTAATCTCCATTTTCCACGAATTCTTGTGGAACACCTAAAAGGGTTAACAAAGTTTGTAAAATCAGTTTTGAATACCTTGAGGGTGTCGTTTCTAAAATGGGGTCATTTTTGGGTGGTTTCTATTATGTAAGCCTCACAAAGTGACTTCAGACCTGAACTGGTCCTTAACCCCTTCAGGACCGGGCTCATTTTCACCTTAAAGGGACACTGACAGGCCAAAACAGCATATATAGTTAGATATATCTCATTACAGGTCTTATGCCCAATCTTCTGCGCCTGCGCCCCGCCGTGCCGTTAGATCGCGCCTGCGTACACACACCAGCCTGCGCCTCGAAGACGCAGGCTGGTGTGTGTACGCAGGCGCGATCTAACAGCACGGCCCGGCGCAGGCGCAGAAGATTGGGCATGAACGATGCCCGGAGGATTGAATTGCGCAGGCGCAGGATCGGGACTGGGGAGAGTTCTAGCCGCCGCCCAGCGAAGTGAATAATGATGAGCTGGGTGGGGCTTAAGAACGGCAGTTGAGAAGGCTGGCTGGGCGCATTTTCACATGAAACGCCGCCCCTTGGGCAGATTGCTGACAGGAGAAGCAGGTTATAAAACTTTATATTTCGCTCTTTATAAGGTGGACAGGGGGGATACTTATATGCTTTTAAAAGACTGTATAAGACCTGTAATGAGATATATCTAACTATATATGCTGTTTTGGCCTGTCAGTGTCCCTTTAAGGACCAGGCCATTTTTTGGAAATCTGACCAGTGTCACTTTAAGTGCTAATAACTTTAAAACGCTTTGACTTATCCAGGCCATTCTGAGATTGTTTTTTCGTCACATATTGTACTTCATGACACTGGTAAAATGAAGTCAAAAAAATTATTTTTTTTGCACAAAAAAATACCTAATTTACCAAAAATTTGGAAAAATTTCCAAATTTCAAAGTTTCAGTTTCTCTACTTCTGTAATACATAGTAATACCCCAAAAAATTGTGATGAGTTTACATTCCCCATATGTCTACTTCATGCTTGAATTGTTTTGGGAATAATATTTTATTTTTTGGGGATGTTATAAGGCTTAGAAGTTTAGAAGCAAATCTTGAAATTTTTCAGAAATTTACAAAAACTCAATTTTTAGGGACCAGTTCAGGTCTGAAGTCACTTTGCAAGGCTTACATAATAGAAACCACCCAAAAATGACCCCATCTAAGAAACTACACCCCTCAAGGTATTCAAAACTGATTTTGCATACATTGTTAACCCTTTAGGTGTTGCACAAGAGTTATTGGCAAATGGGGAGGAAATTTGAGAATTTCATTTTTTTGTCTAATTTTTCATTTTAACCCATTTTTTCCACTAACAAAGCAAGGGTTAACAGCCAAACAAGACTGTATCTTTATTGCCCTGACTCTGCCGTTTACAGAAACACCCAATATGTGGCCGTAAACTACTGTACGGCCACACAGCGGGGCGTAGAGTGAAAGGTGCGCCGTTTGGTTTTTGGAAGGCTGATTTTTATGGACTGGTTTATTTACACCATGTCCCATTTGAAGCCCCCTGATGCACCCCTAGAGTAGAAACTCCCTAAAAGTGACCCCATCTAAGAAACTACACCCCTCAAGGTATTCAAAACTGATTTTACAAACTTTGTTAACCCTTTAGGTGTTGCACAAGATTTAATGGAAAATAGAGACACAATTTCAAAATTTCACATTTTTGGCAGATTTTCCATTTTAATATTTTTTTTCCAGTTACAAAGCAAGGGTTAACAGCCAAACAAAACTCATTATTTATGGCCCTGATTCTGTAGTTTTCAGAAGCACCCCATATGTGGTCGTAAACCGCTGTACGGGCACACGGCAGGGCGCAGAAGGAAAGGAATGCCATACGGTTTTTGGAAGGCAGGTTTTGCTGGACTGTTTTTTTTTTACACCATGTCCCATTTGAAGCCCCCCTGATGCACCCCTAGAGTAGAAACTCCATAAAAGTGACGCCATCTAAGAAACTACACCCCTCAAGGTATTCAAAACTGATTTTACAAACGTTGTTAACCCTTTAGGTGTTCCACAAGAATAAATGGAAAATAGAGATTAAATTTCAAAATTTCACTTTTTCGGCAGATTTTCCATTTTAATATTTTTTTTCCAGTAACAAAGCAAGGGTTAACAGCCAAACAAAACTCTTTATTTATGGCCCTGATTCTGTAGTTTACAGAAACACCCCATATGTGGTCGTAAACTGCTGTATGGCCACACGGCAGGGCGCAGAAGGAAAGGAACACCATATGGTTTCTGGAAGGCAGATTTTGCTGGATTGTTTTTAGACACCATGTCCCATTTAAAGCCCCCTGATGCACCCCTAGGTTAGAAACTCCAAAAAAGTGGCCCCATTTTGGAAACTATGGGATAAGGTGGCAGTTTTGTTGGTACTATTTTAGGGTACATATGATTTTTGGTTGCTCTATATTACACTTTTTTGTGAGGCAAAGTAATAAAAAATAGAAATTCAGAAATTTCATCTCCATTTGCCATTAACTCTTGTGGAACACTTAAAGGGTTAACAAAGTTTGTAAAATCAGTTTTGAATACCTTGAGGGGTGTAGTTTCCAAAATGGGGTCATTTTTTGGAGTTTATACTCTAGGGGTGCATCGGGGGGGCTTCAAATGGGACATGGTGTCAAAAAACCAGTCCAGCAAAAACTGCCTTCCAAAAACCATATGGCGCTCCTTTCCTTCTGCGCCCTGCCGTGTGGCCATACAGCAGTTTACGACCACATATGGGGCATTTCTATAAACTAAAGAATCAGGGCAATAAATATTGAGTTTTGTTTGGCTGTTAACCCTTGCTTTGTTATGGGAAAAAATGAATTAAAATGGAAAATTTGCCAAAAAATTGCTGTTTTGGCACTGTTTTTATTTTTTATTATTTACAACGTTCATCTGACAGGTTAGATCATGTGCTATTTTTATAGAGCAGGTTCTTACGGACGTGACGATACCTAATATGTATACTTTTTTATTTATTTAGGTTTTACACAATAATATCATTTTTGACACAAAAAAAAAACATGTTTTAGTGTCTCCATAGTCTGAGAGCCATAGTTTTTTCAGTTTTTTGGCGATTGTCTCAGGTTGGGTATCATTTTTGCGGGATGAGATGACGGTTAGATTGGTACTATTTTGGGGTGCACATGACTTTTTGATCGCTTGCTATTACACTTTTTGTGATGTAAGGTAACAAAAAAATAGCTTTTTTGACACCGTTTTTATTTCATTTTTTTTACAGTGTTCACCTGAGGGGTTAGGTCATGTGGTATTTTTATAGATCAGGTTCTTACGGACATGGCAATACCTAATATGTCTACCTTTTTATAATTTATCAGGGTTTTACACAATAATATTTTTGAAACAAAAAAAAATCATGTTTTAGTATCTCCATAGTCTGAGACCCATAGTTTTTTTTATTTTTTGGGCCATTGTCTCATGTAAGGGCTCATTTTTTGCGGGATGAGGTGACGGTTTGATTGGTCCTTTTTTGGCGTACATGCGACTTTTTTGATCACTTTTATTACCTTTTATGGGAAGTAAGGTGGGCAAAATTTCAATTTCCTCATAGTTTTTATTTTTTTATTTTTATGGCGTTCACCGTGCGGGGAAAGTAACATGACCGTTTTATAGATCAGGTCGTTACGGACGCGGCGATATCTAATATGTGTAGTGTATTTTATTTTTTTTATTTTTATTCAGTGATAAATGTGTTTTTTTGAAACTTTACTTTTTTCACTTTTTTTTACTTTTTATTTGACCCAGACCCACTTGGTTCTTGAAGATCCAGTGGGTCTGATGTCTGTATAATACAGTACAGAACAATATATATTGTTCTGTACTGTATTTTACACTTGTCTGAACAGATCTATGCCTTTTAGCATAGATCTGTTCAGCACCATGGACAGCAGGACGCCTGAGAGGCGTCCTGTTGCCATGGGAACCTTCCCCGTCTGCTCAGTACTGGTCAGAACTGCGCAGACGGGGAAGGGTAAGTACAGGGCTGAGGGGGGCTCTCTGGGGGCTCTCTCCCTCTCCCATCGGGGGGCTGCAAAGGCACAGCAGCCCCCCGATGGGAGAGGGAGGGAGCTCCCTGCGCTGTTAACCTTTTCCATACAGCGGTCCGTACGGACCGCTGTATGGAAAGGGTTAAACGGCTGACATCGCATCGCAGATGTCAGCCGTTTATACCAGGGTGCCAGCAATGTGCTGGCACCCTGGTATCCCCACTAGACACCAACGATCATTGAAGGGGAGGCGGGCGGGGGATCGCGATCCCGCCTGCCGCACCGCCCGCCTCCCGCACCTTACCGCACCTCCGCACTGCCTGCGACACCCCCCCTGCACCACCCGCCCACATAACATCATTCAGGGGTGCAGGGGGGGTGAAATCTTTACTTTGGGCATACTAAAGTTTCTGATCCCCGCGGTCAGGGACCGCGGGGATCAGTAACCGCAGAAAGCGCTACAAACCGCAGGTCTGAATTGACCTGCGGTTTGCAGCGATCGCCGACATGGGGGGGTCACAGGACCCCGCTCGGCATTGACCTAAGGTGCCCGGCTGTGTATGACAGCCGGGATCTCAGCGCTGTCACCATGTCTGCAGACATGGTGACAGTTTATGCCATGACGTGTATACTCATCATGGCGCGCTAAGTAGCAGTGCGCCATGACGAGTATACTCGTCATAGGTCGGGAATATTTTCACACTTTCTCCTTCTCTGATCGCTTCCCTGACAGGAATTGGGGCGATCAGAGAGAGAAGCACATAGTCCCTCCCTAACCCCCCCTTACCTGCCCCGATGCGCTGCGATTTGTCCCTCTGCAGTAATGGACCAATCACAGCGATCGCGGGCGGGTCAGAGCTACAATACAGCTCCTGCCGGCTTCTCTGGTTGCCTAGCAACCCCAGCATGCCGGCTTCACTGAAGCTTCAGCGCTTCGCTCCCTGCGCTGACAGTGAAACCCGATCACGTACATGCACGTGATGTTGCGTGAAGGAGTTAAAAAGTGGGTTTTGGAAATTTTCTGAAAAAGTTCAAGATTTGCTTCTAAACTTCTAAGCCTTCTCACGTCCCCAAAAAATAAATTGGCATTCACAAAATGATCCAAACATGAAGTAGACATATGTAAAGTAATAACTATTTTTGGAGGTATTACTATCTATTATAAAAGTAGAGAAATTGAAACTTGGAAATTTGCTAGTTTTTCCACATTTTTGCTAAATTTGGTATTTTTTTTATAAATAAAAATGATAAATTTTTTTACTCAATTTTACCACTGTCATGAAGTACAATATGTGACTAGAAAACAATCTCAGAATGGCCTGGATAAGTAAAAGCGTTTTAAAGTTATCACCACATAAAGTGACACTGGTGAGATTTGCAAAAAATGGCCTGGTCCTTAAGGTGAAATATGGCAGGGTCTTGAAGGGGTTAAAGTTGTATGTTTCCTGGAGGAAGGAAGGGGCCAAAATGCTGTTTTTGCAAGGACCCTCAGCTTTCTACATCAAGAGAGTTATCAGGACTGGGAACATCAACCCTACGTGACCCTCAGTCAACAACTGTCTGTAAATGAAAGAAAAAGCTGTTAAAAGTTTTCATAACATTGAGCTGCTACAAAAAAAAAAAAAGTGAGAAAATCACCATCTGTCTGATCTGGCTGCAGATTGGGAGCCAGGTGATGCACGGCGTGTTACTCCCAGAAGAAGACGCTGTTTGTACTTGCGATTGCAGATTCTATGAAGAACTTTTATAATCTGCAACTTTTTATTCCGCACTAATTTCTGAAGAAACTGCATGTCCCCTGGACTACACCAGTGAGATGCTGACGCCTGAACTTCGTGCAGCTTCCAACCACAATCAGCCCCCTCCTCACTAACACCACCCAGGAATGGACAAGTCACCGGGGCACATTTACTATAGTGTTTGCGTCCGTTTTTAGTAGAATAAATTCTGTTTTAGCCAGTCTAACTTTATTAGCCGCATTTACTACTGAAATTGTGTCTGTTACATAGTAACATAGTTTATAAGGACGAAAAAAGACATCTGTCCATCCAGTTCGGCCTGGTAGGCTACTTTCACATTAGCGTTTTCAATAGCGGAAGAAAACACTTCAGTTTTGTCCCCATTCATTGTCAATGGGGACAAAACTGAACTGAACGAAACGGAGTGCACCAGAATGCCTTCCGTTCCATTGCAAGCAGCGTTTTTCTGTCCGTGATGTGGTGCGGAGCAAGATGGATCCGTCCTGACACACAATGTATGGCCTCATGCACACGAACGTATTTTCTTTCCGTGTCCGTTCCGTTTTTTTTTGCGCACCGTATATGGAACCATTCATTTCAATGGGTCCGCAAAAAAAAAAACTGAAGTTACTCCGTGTGCATTCCGTTTCCGTATGTCCGTATTTCTGTTCTGCAAAAAAATAGAACATGTCCTACTATTGTCCGAATAAGGATAGTACTGTTCTATTTAGGGCCGGCTGTTCCGTTCCGCAAAATACGGAATGCACACGGATGTCATCCATATTTTTTCCGTACCACACAATAAATACGGTCGTGTGCATGAGGCCTAAGTCAATGGGAACGGATCCGGGGCTGTGCGAACAAGTGGATTAAGGTGAGTTAAATTATTATAATTTTTTTTTTTAACCCCTCCAGCCCTATTTTACTTAACATTCTGTATTCAGAATGCTATTATTTTCCCTTATAACCATGTTATAAGGGAAAATAATAATGATCGGGTCCCCATCCCGATCGTCTCCTAGCAACTGTGCGTGAAAATCGCACCGCATCCGCACTTGCTTGCGGATGCTTGCGATTTTCACGCAGCCCCATTCACTTCGATGGGGCCTGCGTTGCGTGAAAAACGCACAAAATAGAGCTTGCTGCAATTTTCACCGCTGAAAATCACCGCTAATGTGCACGGCCCCATAGAAATTAATGGGTCCGGATTCAGTGTGGGTGCAATGCGTTCAACCCGCGTGGAAAACTCGCCCATGTGAAAGGGGCCTTAGTCAACTCACCATCA
The DNA here is from genome assembly GCF_905171765.1 of Bufo bufo. Taxonomy (NCBI): domain Eukaryota; kingdom Metazoa; phylum Chordata; class Amphibia; order Anura; family Bufonidae; genus Bufo; species Bufo bufo. The sequence goes on along the minus strand of NC_053394.1, from coordinate 32,297,888 downwards.
CCACCTCCTCAGGCAGAGAGTTCCATATTTTCACTGCTCTTACCGTAAAGAATCCTCTTCCATTTTTGTGTACAGACCTTCTTTCCTCCAGACGCAGAGGATGCCCCTCGTCACATGTTCTCATCACGGGCATCTATGCCCCTTTTGATGCAACCCATTATCTTATTGGCCTTGGCAGCAGCTGCCTGACACTGGTTTCTACAGCTTAGTTTGCTGTTCACTAAAATTCCTAGGTCCTTTTCCATGCCAGTGTTACCGAGTGTTTTACCGTTTAGTATGTACGGGTGACTTGCATTATTCCTTCCCATGTGCATAACTTTACATTTGTCAGTGTTAAACCTGATCTGCCACTTATCTGCCCAAGCCTCCAATCTATCCAGATCCCTCTGTAGTAGTATACTGTCCTCATCAGTGTAAATTACTTTACACAGTTTAGTGTCATCTGCGAAAATTAATATTTTACTATGCAAGCCTTCTACAAGATCATTAATAAATATATTGAAGACAATAGGGCCCAATACTGACCCCTGAGGTACTCCACTAGTGACAGTGACCCAATCTGCTTACTGGAGCTGACATTCCCCTGACTGGCAGAGGAAGGGCCCGGCTGCAGCAGTGCTCTCCCTGAACTGACATCCCCCTCATCTGCCAAGCTGGCAAACTTGTTGGGGTGTGTCAGATCAGGGCTAGCCTCCCTGGCACTCTTCCCTCTACCCCGCTTTTTAACTGTTACCCAGCTATCCAACTCACTTTCCTCAGCCTCCTCGCTACCACCCTCCCCCACATCTACCCCATAGAGTGCTTGCTCAGTGAGCAGCAAACTCTTTTCCAAATTGTCAACGCTTCTCAGTGTTGAAACTCGCCGATTAGATAGACGATGTGTGATTCCAAACGGGGAATTTGCTCACATTTAGAACAAAGATATGCACCCTCAAACGGCTGTTCCAGGACTGCATACATCAGACAAGATGTGCACCGGACTGCGCTGTCAATAATGGAAAACATACTAAATGGGGATCACGCAGGAAAAGAGAAAAAATACAATATAGTGCAGTGATAAGAATCTAACTTACTGTAGTCCCCTCCTAAAGTCACGTAATCTAAAGTCACACACTTAATACAAACACACACTGGAAATCAAGCACGCCAGCGCTCACAAACTCCATTTGTCTGCTTGTATAAGTGCTGCTTTCAAACTAGACTCCCTTTTTTCCTCTGGATTCAAAGGACTGAGCTGCCCTCAAGACTGGCTATTTAACTTCTCCTAATTATATAGCCACACCCTAATTACTCACCTGTGCAACACCCCGGAGAAGGTAGAGAAAAATAGAAAAGTAATCACAGTATACTCTCAGCTGCTATGCAATAAACCTGGCAGCAAAAGCAAGTCACAGTGTATAAACTAGACTACACTGCTCTGACTTGGTATAGAGTACAATAAGGTCAGGCACAGCCACTCAGCAATGTACACAAATAATTTAGCTCTCACAGATACTCCCTCACGTAATCTAAAGTCACACATTTAATACAAACACACGCTTGAAATCAAACACGTGAAAGCTCACAAACTCGCATTCTTTGTCTGCTTGTATAATGCAGCTCTCAAACCAGAGAGTTGTGGAGGCTTTTGCGTCTTGTTTGACTATTTTGAAGTTTTACACTAATTCACAAGTTGTCTATTTTTTGTGACGTTTTTCGATCTATTTATTTATGTGTGCTTTTTTATGCATGAATTAGGTGCAAAAACAGTCTAATTTTTACTCCCCTCCAGGGCTGGTTTATTTTTATTGGACAGTTCTGAGTGGTAAAGTCAGAATTTTTTTTGCATTAAAAGTTGCACTTTCAGGGAGACATGCGACTTGTCTCCGCACAGATGCGACTATTTTTCATGCACAAATAAATTAGGCCAGTCTAAGTGAATATGAACCTGTCGTAGTGAAAAAGAACCAACAGTGGTCAGACTAAAAAAAAATATGCCTAATTCATCAACGGCTGTGCGACTGTTACACCTAAAGACAGGAGAGCAGCAGGTTAGCTATAAGGCTCAGTTCACACCTGAGCGTTTTACAGCGCGTTCCTACGCGCTGTAAAACGCTCAACAAGGAGAAACCAATGCTTCCCTATGGATATGGTTCTCACCTGGGCGTTTTACAGCGCGTACGATCGCGCTGTAAAACGCCCGACGCTCACACAAGTACAGGAGCGTTTTTTTGGGCGCTTGTCGCGCGTTCCCGTACATAGACTTTCGGGAACGCGCGACACTGTGTGCACACTTGTCTCTGTATGCGCGTTTGTAAACGCCCGTACAATCGCGCATACAGAGCGCTCCTTTCAGAACGCTCAGGTGTGAACTGAGCCTAAGGGAAGCAGGAGAAGCGTCTGCTTTGGAGCCCAAACTCAGAAGGGGCATACCGAGGAGGAGGAGGACTAAAAGATTTAGTCTCAGGGCCCCCTTAACAGTATTATACAATGACAGTATATACAGTGACATGACATGTACCGTATATACGTATAGGAAACAGACGGAGCGAGCAATCTTGACTAGCTGCAGGAATAGTGGTTGCATGGGAGGGGGGGTTGCAAGAAGTTCTCCGATTATACTTACCAACTGCGTATCCTGCCAGGAGGAAGCTTGCAGATCCAGATAGCACCTGGAAGTCCAGGTGCTGGGTTTTGTGTATTATTAGTCCCATACGTGTGATCTGAAGCATAAATAGAAAAATGATGATGTAATTGCTTAGAATAAATTGATGACATCATCACCTTCCCCATCTACATTTAGATACATAAAAGTCACCGCAAATCTGCTTGATCTATATGAACAGACATAGCTTCTGGTTTATGATGGGGCCAGACTTGTGAAGAAAATGAACCTCCTGTGGACCCAGAATTAATATTACAGGTCTTGGAGGCCCATGAGGTCAAGCATCAGATGACCCCCTTTCTTTTTAAAAAGGACCTTAAGGCATCCTTTGAGATTCTGCTGGGTTTATCCTGTTTTTGGGTCATTTCACAAATAACTAAAAGTGGACCCTCACTTACCCTGAATAGATACAGGGGCCACATAGTAATTTCTCAACGAACCCCAGTTCGGGGGTTTGGTGATGTCCAAGCACATAGTCATTATTGAAATGCTGACCTTTAAAAGGGGAGCTTTAGGCTATGTTCACACTTGCACTGTAGCTTCCATTTATAACAAGGCCATATCCTTCAAGGATACTACCTCCTGTCCAATCTGTCGACAGAGGCCTCAAACATCAGTGTGAACAAAGCCTACGGGTAACTGCATACAATGCGGATTATGTGTGATTTTTCAGAACAGATTTTGCGTATTTTTTACTTGCGGAAATTCACCTGCCATGTGAATTTTAAAATGTGCAGCATGTCAATTGTTTGTGCGAATTCGCACACAAAAAAAAAAAAAACACACACCAAAACTGCATAGTGGGGATTTATGTACAGATATTGTTTGTTTTTATGCGTTTTTGGTGCGGATTTCATGCAGAAGTTTTGCATTAAAATATGCAAGGTGTGCAGGTAGCCTAGATCTGCTGTTTTTGAAGTGAACCTCCACTTCTGTTTGTGAAATATAAAATACTATTAATAACTTATACAAGTTTTTTCCAGTTTTGGTTTATCCTACTTTCTCTCAGATGTAAAAAAAAACAAAAACAAAATGGGGCTACTGGAAACCATCAACAGGTAGGTTAGATTCTGCTGATTGATCTCATTATTATCTTATTTATTATTCTAATATGACCTGTAGAATGTGGATAGTTCTTAAGTATCAACCTATGGACATCTTAATTTGAGTAACAATTACTTCATTGTGTTGAAAATACGGTAATGCAAATACCGTATGTGTTTGAAAGTATTTCAAAAGTATGTCAGGACATGTTCTATAATTTGCTAAACGGTTACACGGATGCGGACCGCACACAGATTACATTTGTGTGCTGTCCATTTTTTTTTTTGCAGACACAGAAATGAATGGATCCCTGTGCAATCTGCAAAAAAATGCTGATCGGACACAGATACAATATACAGTCGTGTGCATGAGGCTTAACTGCATCTGATCAGAAATGTAACTATTGAAACACGGCAGTGGTCATGTGCTCCGCGCAGCGCGGTGCAGGCCCATTGTCATCAATGGCTCCGTGATCCGCAAGGTGCGGCAAAGAATAGGACATGTCCTAACTTTTGTGGTGCGGCCACACAAACCCGGAAACACACTTGTACAGTATCTCAATGGTGAGTCGACCCCTCACATTTTCGTAAATATTTTATTCTATCTTTTCATGGGACAACACTGAACATCTGACACCTTGATACAATGTACAGTAGTCAGTCTACAGCTTGTATAACAGTGTAAACTTGTGAGTACACCCCTAAGTGAGAATGGCCAAATTGTGCCCACAGTGTCAATATTTTGTGTGGCCACCATTATTTTCCAGCACTGCCTTAACTCTCTTGGGCATGGAGGTCACAAGAGCTTCACAGATTCCACTGGAATCCTCTTCTATCCTCCATGACGACATAAGATAAGATGCCTTTATTGTCACTGTACAATACAATGTAATACAATGTACAATACAATGAAATGTTGTTTGGAGCAATCCTAGATGCCATGGACAGAGGAACAAGAACTGACATTTAAACATTACGGAGCTGGTGGATGTTAGAGACCTTGCGCTCCTCCACCTTCCGTTTGAGGAGGCCCCACAGATGTTCAATAGGATTTAAGTCAGGAGACATTCTTGGCCAGTCCAGCACTTTTACCCTCAGTTTCTTTAGCAAGGCAGTAGTCGTCTTGGAGGTTTGTTTGGGGTCGTTATCACGTTGGAATACAGCCCTGCGGCGCAGTTTAGGGAGGGGATCATGCTCTGCTTCAGTATGTCACACTACATGTTGGCAATCATGGTTCCATCAATGAACTGTAGCTCCTCACAGCCGGCAGCAGTCATGCAGCCCCAAACCATGACACCCCCACCACCATGCTTGACTGTAGGAAGGACACAATTGTCTTTGTACTGCTCACCTGGTTGCCACCACACACACTTAACACCATCTGAACCAAATAAGTTTATCTTGGTCTCATCAGACCACAGGACGTGGTTCCAGTAATTTATGTCCTTAGTCTTCTTGTCTTCAGCAAACTGTTTGCGGTCCTTCTTGTGCATCATCTTTAGAAGAGGCTTCCTTCTGGGATCACAACCATGCAGTGTGTGGTGTATGGTCTGAGCACTGACAGGCTGACCCCCCACCCCTGTTACCTCTGCAGCAATGCTGGCAGCAGCCATACAACTTCTGCATATGACGTTGAGCACGTGCACTCAACTTCTTTGGTCGACCATGGCGAGGCCTGTTCTGAGTGGACCGCTGTATGGTCTTGGCCACCATGCTGCAGCTCAGTTTCAGGGTGTTGACGATCTTCTTATAGCCTCGGCCATCTTTATGTAGAGCTACAATTCTTTTTTTGAGATCCTAAGAGAGTTCTTTTCCATGAGGAGCCATGTTGAACTTCCAGTGACCAGTGTGAGAGCGATAACACCGAATCTAACACACCTGCTCCCCATTCACACCTGAGACCTTATAACACTAACGAGTCACATGACATCGCGGAGGGACAATGGCTAAATGGGCACAATTTGGCCATTCTCACTTAGGGGTGTACTCACTTTTGTTGCAGCGGTTTAGACATTAATGGCCGTGTGTTTCGTTATTTTGAGGGCACGTCCAATTTACACTGTTATACAAGCTGTACACTGACTACTGTACATTGTATCAAAGGGTCATATCTTCAGTGTTGTCCAATGAAAAGATAGAATAAACTAGAGGTGTACACACTTTTGTGAGATACTAGTATATGAGCTTGGCACTTGTGCTGTAGATATGTACTAATCTTGGTTCTGGTACTGTGATTCTGTACTTAGCTGAGTCCTTGTGCTATAGACATATAACTGAGCTAGGTTCTAGTATTATATGTACTGAGCTTGGTCCTAGTTCTACAGATATGTATGGAGCTTAGTTCTGGTACTGTTTGTACTGAGCTTGGTTCTGGTTATATTTGAAATATTGTAATTGTTTTATTTCCTTTTTAGTTTGCCATGCTACACCACAGGAAATTCTGCATTTTCAAGTCTATAAGAGTAGGGAAACTGTAGTTCAAATTTTAATCCCACCCATGGGAACATCCATATAATTTTGCATGTATGCAAAGGAATAGACATTCTATCCAGTTAGCGACTTACATCTCCTCCACTATCCTTGATCCCTATGATGTTGGGGTGTTTTGCCAAGGCAACAACAGCATCCACAGGCAGGTCCAGCCCCGTGTGCCCAGGCACACTGTAGAGGATAACGGGCGCAGGGGAAGAGTCTGCAACCTAGAATTAAGAGACTTGATAAGGTCTTCCAAGCACTGTAGAGGAACATACCTGCCCTATGCAACATCCAGTCACAACTCTCCTTATGGCGGATATTTAACATTCCTGACTTTGCCATAGGGGGATTTAAATCCTAGCTGCAAGAATACCTTAGTGTAATGATGAACCAGAGCAGAGCTAGTCATTCTGCCTCGATAGTAGCACGGTGTCACCACAAGAACAGCTTCTGCTCCAGCCTCTCCCATCTGACGGCTCATTTCAATAGTGGCCTGTGTTGCTTGGAATAGTACAAGAACATACATATAAATTGCTCGTAAAATTACAGGTAAGGAAACAGCATATTTAAATCAGACATGGAACCTAAAAATGCAACAATAATGTGACTTTGTTAACTATTTCCTTATATGTCTCCATGGTTACAGACTACAAACAAAGCCTGTGTGTAGTCTGATCCTGCAATCTTACTCCCATTCTTCCTCTACTTGTTGCCAAAATATATTCCATAGTCTAAGAAGTAAGAGAAAGATGGAGAGAATTTGATTGCAGTGTCAAACTACATATGGTCTCCTACAAAGGGTCTCCTTTAACCAGAATGGGTATCTCTTATAGATGATCTATGACAAACCTAATCACAGGGTGCCCTGCTGCCAGGACCGCCAGCAATCATCTGTAATCTGAAGGAGAACCTGGAAGGAAGTGTTCAATTTCCCTACAGTGCCCCCACAGGTGAAATGAAACATGACATATTGACCTTTGGAATCTATGAGCTGGCTGTTTAATGAATGAACTGTATCCACCAGGGCAAGAAATATTGAAGCTCGCTCGCTCGCTTGTGTTTGTTGGCAGCAGAACGGCCATCCTAGGGCCGGGCACATGCGGTCCACACGCCATCAGATGTGGACTGCATACTTCTTGCACTGATTGTTCTCCCTTTTTATCAAATTAAGCTTCCAATAACATGTGGGGGCGCGATACCCCCACATAGAAACGCGTCGAGTTAAGGGAGGTAAAATTCTTGGGCCACAATAGGAGACTGGATAGGTTTTTGAGCGCATGTACACGAGCGCTAATTATTTGGTTTTCAGTCTCTTGTGTGATCCCTCTTGTCTTTCACCCTTCCAATAGGAAAGGCTGTGATTTATATCAGCAGCGTTTTCTTACTAGTAGAAGGGTGATTGCAGTGAGGCACTGCTACTGGATTACTATATAGATCAGTAGTTTATAGTGCAATTTATCGGGTGCACCCGAGGGGAGGTGGAAAGTTTATCTCACCTCTCACTATCCGAGTGCCCCTATAGCCTGTTCTTGGTTGATACCTGGGTCTAGGTTCCCCTGATTTTATCATAGAATTACTTAAATAAAGTTATTTATTTTAACGTTCTGTCAGGCTGAGAATTAGATTGGCAGCAGATCTCCCTGTGTAAACTGCAGACTGTATGGGGACAAATGATCCTTTCGTCTCCCATGTAAATGATCTCCGATAGGATTGTTATATCATAGATTGCCCTTCATTATGTCCTCACACTCGGCCTCGTAAAAAGGCTTTTAAAGTTTGGGAAGCAGATAAAAGACCCTCAGGGGAAATCTGCATTTTGTTTTTGGGAGCTCCTATTTCAGCAGCTGTCAGAAATGTTGTTGATTCTCTGATCCACGGTGACAACTTTGACTCTCATTAATCACATGACTGTAGATTCCTTCTCCACCCATGATAAGGTAGATGAACTGTACGATTCCCTGCAAATCATGCACACAGTTGCATGGAGTTATGCCATTTTTCTTTTTAGGACCATGATAGAGGGCAGGACATAAAAAAAGGTAGGTAGCCATAAGGAACAAACCTGACTCACCTGTGCAGTAAGTTGCACCACAATTCTCACCATCAACTTGATTGACTGTGGCTGGTGCTCCCTGGCAGGGCTTGCGGGCGGCGCTGCCCAGGGAGCATTTGGGGGGCGGCGCTGCCCAGGGAGCATTTGGGGGGCGGCGCTGCCCAGGGTGCATTTAGGGGCTGGCGCTGCCAGGGAATATTTGGGGGATGGCGCTGCCAAAGAGCATTTGGGGATGGCGCTGCCAGGGAGCATTTGGGGGCTGGCGCTGCCAGGGAGCATTTGGAGATGGCGCTGCCAGGGAGCATTTGGGGATGGCGCTGCCAGGGAGCATTTGGGGGCTGGCGCTGCCAGGGAGCATTTGGAGATGGCGCTGCCAGGGAGCATTTGGGGATGGCGCTGCCAGGGAACATTAGTGGTGGCACTGGTAGGCAGTATTATGGGCGGCAATCCTATGGAGGTACAGTGGCTGCCACTAGCAGGGTATGCTCACACAAGACAAATTTGCCTTGGGAAATCCACAGTAGAAATCCACACTCAGGTTTCTGGCACAACTCCTGCCTGGGCACCTGCACATGGATTAGCCCCCATTGTGATACCCCATTCACTTTCCTTACCAGCAGGATGTTGATTCTGTCAGGATTTAGGTGCAGAATACACACCTTAATGTGTGAACATTGCTTTATGGGGCATTTGGAACCATTATAGAAGTGCTGGTATAGTTATGGGGGAAATGTGGATGGCACTGTGATGGAGATACTGTGGTACTGCTATTGAGCATTAGTGCTAAACTGCAAAATTTTAGGGAGGGGAGGAGGTAAATAACCAAATTTGCAATAGAGGATTATTAGACTCATAGGCTAATGCCAGGGACAGATGACTGGTTATAGATATCCATAGCTGCATACAATCATATCCCCCTTTTCCAGTTTATAGCCGGCGTTAAACACATGTGGGATACATATTACATGAAGGTTGTAGGTGATACGATACGTACATTCACATCCTGATCCTGCAATTAGAATCTTCTCCTTAGGGAGCTGCTGACGGACCCTGTGCACGATCTCCAGCCTCTCCTCCCTGCTCAGGTAAGCATACTCTCCATTTGACCCTTGAACAACTATGCCTGTGAGAAGAAAACAGGACTATTACATTATACAATGTCTACATGACCACTTTACACTGCGGAATGACCTTTAATCTTGCAAAAAGGTTAGAGTTGCTGTATGTCCCATACATGTATTTCTGTTTTTCCCCCAGCCTCGTTCATCTTTCTTTTAATTAAAGTGAATGTCCACCCTTGTGCCTTTTGAAGTAAAAAAAACATTTGCGCTGATTCATTTCTTAATATCTTTATAGTGGTGGGAGGTCAGGATTCCTGATACAGAGCACCAAAACACGGACAAAGACATAGAATCCTAAGATAAAATTCCGTCTGTCACCACTAGAGGGAGCTGGTGACCGTAATGTATACTGTATGTACATTGAACACAATAATAAAACTGTACGCAGTAAGATCCTAAGCTGTTAATAGCTCTCTAAGCTACATGTATGCGAGTGTTTTGTAACTAGACATTAGTGACATATTAATAGGACTTGTTTGGTGGAACAGGCTCCAAACTCTTAGGCCTCTTTCACATGAGCGTGTCCGGATGCGTCCCGATGCATTGCGGCAAACCCGCGCGAGTAGGTACCCAATTGCAGTCAGTTTTGACTGCGATTGCGTTCCGTCGTTCAGTTTTTATCGCGCGGGTGCAATGTGTTTTGCCGCGCGTGATAAAAAACCGACTGTGGTACCCAGACCCGAACTTCTTCACAGAAGTTCAGGTTTGGGTTCAAGGTTGTGTAGATTTTATTATTTTCCCTTATAACATGGTTATAAGGGAAAATAATAGCATTCTGAATACAGAATACATAGTAAAATAGCGCTGGAGGGGTTAAAAAAAAAATACTAATATTTTAACTCCCCTTAATCCACTTGTTAGCGCAGCCGGCATCTTTTCTGTCTTCTTTCTTCAGGACCTGGGTAAAGGACCTTTGATGACATCACTACGCTCATCACATGGTCATTCACATGATCCATCACCATGGTGATGGATCATGTAATGGACCATGTGATGAACGCAGTGACGTCACCACAGGTCCTTTACCCAGGTCCTGAAGAAAGAAGACAGAAGAGATGCCGGCTGCGCGAACAAGTGGATTAAGGGGAGTTAAATATATATATATATTTTTTAACCCCTCCAGCGCTAATACCGCAGAGGGGCCTTAGCGGTCAGTCATCCACATGATAGCAGGTATTATTAGGTGTCTATTATTAGCTTTTATACTATTTTACGATTTTCACGCAACCCCATTCATTTCTATGGGGCCTGCGTTGCGTGAAAAACGCAGAATATAGAGCATGCTGCGATTTTCACGCAACGTACAAGTGATGCGTGAAAATCACCGCTCATGTGCACAGCCCCATAGAAATGAATGGGTCGGTATTCAGTGCGGGTGCAATGCGTTCACCTCACGCATCGCACCCGCGCGGAAATCTCGCCCGTGTGAAAGGGGCCTTAGGCCTCTTTCACGAGTCAGTGAATCACGAGTGTGTGCTGTCCGTGGTCTCCACAGACAGCACCCATACCCATTGACTTTAATTTGCGTATTCACACACCAGTGATTTTCCACAGACGGTGGGTCCGGGTCCTATTTCGTCTGTGATTGCGGATCCCTCACACACATTATAGTCTATGGGTCTGTGAAAACTACGGACACAATACGTATGCCAGCCTTGTTTGGAGGAAAGCAGCCATTTTGTTTTTACATTCTGTTCAACTTTCTTATGAGAGTCATTAATAAAAGAAGCCTACATCAGAAACCTCACTCACACATGAAATTTGGCCAAGAGCCCTAATCTAATTTCTACTTAAGCAAAGTGATAATGTGATAATACCGCCCTGCTACTTTCTACTATGTCAGCATAATTCCATTATGCAATACCTAATACCGCAGAGGGGCCTTAGCTGTGTTCAGTCAGTCATCCACATGATAGCAGGTATTATTAGGGGTCTATTATTAGCTTTTATACTATTATAATGAATGTCTGGTCGGGTCATATCCCACTATCAGTCACTGTAGGTGAAGATACTCAGACACTCAGGAACATGGACCTGCGGTTTTTTCTCCCAGAAACAGCGCCACACCCATCAGTTGGCTGCGTCAGGTATTGCAACTCAGCTCCGTTCACTTGAATAGGAATGAACCAAACACTGCCACGGACAGGAGTTTTTAGGGAGCAGGCCATTTGATTAGCAAGTCGCCTGATCTTGGAGCTAGCGGGCGCTACGTGGGACAAGAATATTGTATTAAGAGCTCATGTACACGACCATGTCTGTTTTGTGGCCCACAAACCACCGAACTGCTAAATATGGATGCGGTCTGTGTGCCGTCCATATTTTTTTTTGCAGACCCATTGACTTCAATGGGTCTGTGGTCTGCGTTTTGCGTTTTGCAGACATACGTCCAGCTTGAATGAAAAACATGCGTGTTGTGTTTAATGATTTTTCTTCTACCATAGGGGATAATGCTCTGTAAGCAAATAAAAAACAAGCAAAGCATACAAAAAGCACCATGAGGGCTCAGTTCTGCACCGGACCTTCCGGATTGCGGACCCATACAAAGGTCCTATCCTTGTCCGCAAAACGGACAAGAATAGGACATGTTCTATCTTTTTTTTTTTGCGGGGCTGCGGAACTGACATACAGATGCCAGGCAGTACATGGTGTGATGTCCAAATCTTTTGAGGCCCAATTGAAATGTGAAATGAATGGGTCCGTACCCGATCCGTAAAAAATGCAGATCGGATGTGGATCGAAAATACGCTTGTGTGCATGAGCCCTAAAGTATACCGGGGCAGCCGATCCGAGGGGGCATGTATAAGGCCCCTTGCAGACGAGCGTGTCCGGATTAGGTCCAGATGCGTTCAGTGAAAACTGGGCGATTTCGCAAACAAATTAATTCATTTTTTCTGCGATTGCGTTCAGTTGTCCAGTTTTTTTCACGCGGGTGCAATGCGATTTTAACGCACGTGATAAAAAACGTAATGTTTACAAACAACATCTCTTAGCAACTATCCGTGAAAATCGCATCACATCCGCACTTGCTTGCGATTTTCACGCAGCTCCATCCACTTCTATGGGGCCGGCGTTGCGTGAAAAACGCAGAATACAGAACATGCTGCGATTTTCACGCAAAGCACAAGTGATGTGTGAAAACCAACGCACATGTACACAGACCCATTGATACTCACTCGTGTGAAAGGGGCCTATGTGGGGGGGGGGGGGTTGAGAGGAAAAAGTGGTTGGGGGTATCCATCTGTGTAATGTTTCAGTTTATATCCTAATTCGTGTTGAGCGAAATCGTGTTTTAAGTTCGGTGTCTAAAGTTCGGGTTATTGAAGAATCGCGTTATGGATTCCGCTTCCACGGACCAGAACGGAATTTAGAATCCATAACGCGATTCTTCGATGACCCGAACTTTAGACACTGAACTTAAAACACAAGTTCGCTCAACACTAATCCAAATACCTCAAAAAGGGGAAAAAAATAACAGAAAACCGTTGGACTGAAATGTGTCCCCCCCACTGGCGTACGCACCTCGGAATGGGATGCTTGAGTACTTTTGCAGGTTCTCCTCCAGCTTGTCATAGTCCACCTGTTCCCGCTCATCGAAGGGGGTCGATATCGGAGGGTAAATGCCCGAGATATCCAGGGCAGGCTTTGTAGTGCTGGCCAGCTGGTGCATAACTCTGGGGGTCCCAGTACTGCGGACTCCCCTCATACAGACCGGGAGCAGAGATCTGAGCAGCATTTCTGGAGCAGTGAATGTCTCAGCGCTGTCTGAGCGGCCTGGAAGGAGTTAATCATTAATACTTGATCACCCACCATGCTGCAATGTGTGTTACTCAAGACATCAGACAAACAAGCGAACCTTCTGCTTCACTTCCGGTTCTGCTGACTGACACCAGGATGCAGACATCCCAACCTGCAGAAACCTCATTTCAGGGAGGTGCACTTCTCATTTCAGGGAGGTTTTCTTTTTTTTTCCTTTCACAAACTTTTTATTACATTTTCCAGACATATGCAGTATCTGCACACTTTGCTCTATGGTGTGGAGGACGGGGCTCATTACCCTGCCCCAAATTATCCTATTTCTGTATATGATTAAAGGGATTCTGTCACCACCTATAAGCCCTGTGAGCTAAACATCTGCTCATGTCCAGGGTAGCATTCTGATTTCTAAGGTGGCCTTATAAAAGCTATTTGTGGCTTTATTCTGCGGAAAAACAGGTTTTACTAACCTGTCAATCACTGAATTAAGGTGCCCAAGCAGGGGAGGTCTGTGGATGCATGGTGCCCGGCCGCACGCATCGCCGTTCGTGCCCAGCGCCGCCTTCTACTCCTCAGTGCCGCCTCTCCCTCCCTCCCCCTCCTTCCGCTTTGAGATCCCGCGCATGCGCACAGGCTCAGCCTGATGCGCCGTTGCGGACTGCTGGCATCGGCTTCTTCTTGCACTGTGCGCACGCGCCGAGAAGGGGACACTGCTACAGGTTGCCGGAAAGGTTTACTGCGAGTAAACTAGAGATGGGAAGTTCGGATCTTTCACATGAATCAGTTCATTCAAATGAACCGAATCATGAATCAAATCTTCGGTTCATTCGCTGAGCTGACAAGAAGCAAGTAAACCAAAGCTTAGGCTGCGCAATGCGCGGATGCTTCCATTCACTTGCTGACTCGCTGAGTCGGCTCTTGGTCGGAGTCAGGAAGTTTATTCTTTAAAACCCTGTGTGTAATTATCTACCCCACTGAATTTAACACTGGGGTAAATAATATAATTAAAATGGAGGGTTAAATGTGTAAATGTATTTAAAAAAATACATCTCTCTCATAAGTTCTATAGCTACTGAATGAGACAGAAGGAGGGATGCCTTTAACATATAGATCTCCTTGAGAAGCCAATTTGACCCTAAAGGGTTAATTCAGCCTGTAATCTAAACTCTGTCCTGTCACTTCTCTTCTCTCTGCTCTGCTATCAGTGAACCTTTCCGGGATATATTGTTTCACATGCGGGTGTCAGGGAGCCGCGGGAGACTCCCTGAACGTGCCGGAGACTTGAGATCCCTGATTGGACGGCCATCATGGCAGCTGTCAGCAGTCATTTGGTAGAGACCACTTACCTTCTTGCTGCCTTGTGCTGAGACCTCTCTGAAAATCTACCTCCCTGCAGCCCCTGCTGGTGCAGCGCTTGTACAGCTATGCTGATGCAATGCATTCTGGGAAATGTGGGGGTTTAAAAAGGGGTATTCTTGTAGTAGCACGTTATGTCCTATCCACAAGATGGAGGAGGGGGGGTCCTACCACTGGGACCCGCACCAATCAAGAGAAAGGAGACCCTGTACCCCCGGAGAACAGAGCGGCTGCTCAATCTCTATGGCAGTTCCAGGAATAGCAGAGAGCATGTCTGACCTGCCGCTTCATTCATTTCGGGGAAGGACCCTGAGGGGTACGAGGCCTCTATATTTGTGATTAGTGGGGTCCCAGCAGTAGGACCCCCCACCACCGATCCTGTGGAATACCTCTTTAAACTCTGCTAGAAAACCCTGCAGAATAAAGCTGGCCGACTATTTACAGTGTATGGGGCCTCCCCGATTCTCCCCTGACGGCTAAGGCTACTTTCACACTCGCGTTTTGGGCGGATCCGTCATGGATCTGCAAAAACTGATCCATTCAGATAATACAGCCGTCTGCATCCGTTCAGAACGGATCCGTTTTTATTATCTTTAACATAGTCAAGACGGATCCGTCTTGAAAACCATTAAAAGTCAATGGAGGACGGATCCGTTTTCTATTGTGCCAGATTGTGTCATAGAAAACGGATCCGTCCCCATTGACTTACATTGTGTGCCAGGACGGATCAAGTTTGGCTCAGTTTCATCAGACGGACACCAAAACACTGCAAGCAGCCTCCAGAGCGGAATGGAGACTGATCGGAGGCAAACTGAGGTATTCTGAGCGGATCCTTTTCCATTCAGAATGCATTAGGGCAAAACTGATCCGTTTTGGACCGCTTGTGAGAGCCCTGAACGGATCTCAGAAACGGAAAGCCAAAACGCCAGTGTGAAAGTAGCCTAATGTGGGGGGAGATAAGGTTTGGACATGTTGGATTTCGACTGCCTGTTCCTTTTGTTCACAAAAGATAAGCAACCGCCAGCCATATTGGCTACAAAGGGCTTTCTCTCTTCTGTCCATGCTCCAGGGGCGGACACAGACAGCAGAGGGCCCCTGTGCAAAGAATGTGCCTGGACGGGGGCTTCCCCTCTCCCAAGCCAAATTCTCAATATAACCTATTCCTTCCTAACATTACTTATAGGCCTCATGCACACGACCGTTTTTTTTTTGCGGTCCGCAAAAACAGGTTCCGTAGTTCCGTGATCCGTGTCCGTTTTTTCTTCCGTGGTTTTCCTTGATTTTTGGAGGATCCACGGACATGAAGGAAAAAGTCGTTTTGGTGTCCGCCTGGCCGTGCGGAGCCAAACGGATCCGTCCTGACTTACAATGCAAGTCAATGGGGACAGATCCGTTTGACGTTGACACAATATGGTGCAATTGCAAACGGATCCGTCCCCCATTGACTTTCAATGTAAAGTCAGGTGTCCCTATTATACCATCGGATCAGAGTTTTCTCCAATCTGATGGTATATTTTAACTTGAAGCGTCCCCATCACCATGGGAACGCCTCTATGTTAAAATATACCATCGGATTTGAGTTATATCGTGAAAACTCAGATCCGACAGTATATTCTAACACAGAAGCGTTCCCATAGTGATGGGGACGCTTCAAGTTAGAATATACTAAGAACTGTGTACATGACTGCCCCCTGCTGCCTGGCAGCACCCGATCTCTTAGAGGGGGCTGTGGTCCGCACAATTAACCCCTCAGGTGCCGCACTGGCCACCAATGAATGTAATACAGGGGAGGGAGGGAGGGAGGGAGGGAGGGGGGGCCGCACTGGCCACCAATGAATGTAATACAGGGGAGGGAGGGGGGTCTGCCCCCTGCTGCCTGGCAGCACCTGATCTCTTACAGGGGGCTATGATACGCACAATTAACCCCTCAGATGCGGCACCTAAAGGGGTTAATTGTGCGGATCACAGCCCCCTGTAAGGCCCCTTTCACACGGGCGAGTATTCCGCGCGGATGCGATGCGTGAGTTGAACGCATTGCACCTGCACTGAATACCGACCCATTAATTTCTATGGGGCTGTTCACATGAGCGGTGATTTTCACGCATCACTTGTGCGTTGCGTGAAAATCGCAGCATGCTCTATATTCACGCAACCCAGGCCCCATAGAAATGAATGGGGTTGCGTGAAAATCGCAAGCAAGTGCGGATGCGTGCGATTTTCACGCACGGTTGCTAGGAGACGATCGGAATGGAGACCCGATCATTATTATTTTCCCTTATAACATGGTTATAAGGGAAAATAATATCATTCTGAATACAGAATGCATAGTAAAATAGCGCTGGAGGGGTTTAAAAAAATAAATAAAATTTAACTCACCTTAGTCCACTTGATCGCGCTGCCCGGCATCTCCTTCTGTCTCCTTTGCTGAACAGGACCTGTGGTGACGTCACTCCAGTCATCACATGATCCATCACATGATCTTTTACCATGGTGATGGATCATGTGATGACCGGAGTGACGTCACCACAGGTCCTGTTCAGCAAAGGAGACAGAAGGAGATGCCGGGCAGCGCGATCAAGTGGACTAAGGTGAGTTAAATTTTTATTTATTTTTTTAACCCCTCCAGCGCTATTTTACTATGCATTCTGTATTCAGAGTGCTATTATTTTCCCTTATAACCATGTTATAAGGGAAAATAATACAATCTACAGAACACCGATCCCAAGCCCGAACTTCTGTGAAGAAGTTCGGGTTTGGGTACCAAACATGCGTGATTTTTCTCACGGGAGTGCAAAACGCATTACAATGTTTTGCACTCGCGCGGAAAAATCGCGGGTGTTCCCGTAACGCACCCGCACATTTTCACGCAACGCCCGTCTGAAAGAGGCCTTAGAGATCAGGTGCTGCCAGGCTGCAGGGGGCAGTCATGTACACAGTTCGTAGTATATTCTAACTTGAAGCGTCCCCATCACTATGGGAATGCCTCTGTGTTAGAATATACAGTCGTGGCCAAAAGTTTTGAGAATTAGATAAATATTGGAAATTGGAAAAGTTGCTGCTTAAGTTTTTATAATAGCAATTTGCATATACTCCAGAATGTTATGAAGAGTGATCAGATGAATTGCATAGTCCTTCTTTGCCATGAAAATTAACTTAATCCCAAAAAAACCTTTCCACTGCATTTCATTGCTGTCATTAAAGGACCTGCTGAGATCATTTCAGTAATCGTCTTGTTAACTCAGGTGAGAATGTTGACGAGCACAAGGCTGGAGATCATTATGTCAGGCTGATTGGGTTAAAATGGCAGACTTGACATGTTAAAAGGAGGGTGATGCTTGAAATCATTGTTCTTCCATTGTTAACCATGGTGACCTGCAAAGAAACGCGTGCAGCCATCATTGCGTTGCATAAAAATGGCTTCACAGGCAAGGATATTGTGGCTACTAAGATTGCACCTCATTTAACAATTTATAGGATCATCAAGAACTTCAAGGAAAGAGGTTCAATTCTTGTTAAGAAGGCTTCAGGGCGTCCAAGAAAGTCCAGCAAGCGCCAGGATCGTCTCCTAAAGAGGATTCAGCTGCGGGATCGGAGTGCCACCAGTGCAGAGCTTGCTCAGGAATGGCAGCAGGCAGGTGTGAGCGCATCTGCATGCACAGTGAGGCGAAGACTTTTGGAAGATGGCCTGGTGTCAAGAAGGCCAGCAAAGAAGCCACTTCTCTCCAAAAAAAACATCAGGGACAGATTGATCTTCTGCAGAAAGTATGGTGAATGGACTGCTGAGGACTGGGGCAAAGTCATATTCTCTGATGAAGCCTCTTTCCGATTGTTTGGGGCATCTGGAAAAAGGCTTGTCCGGAGAAGAAAAGGTGAGCGCTACCATCAGTCCTGTGTCATGCCAACAGTAAAGCATCCTGAGACCATTCATGTGTGGGGTTGCTTCTCATCCAAGGGAGTGGGCTCACTCACAATTTTGCCCAAAAACACAGCCATGAATAAAGAATGGCACCAAAACACCCTCCAACAGCAACTTCTTCCAACAATCCAACAACAGTTTGGTGAAGAACAATGCATTTTCCAGCACAATGGAGCACCGTGCCATAAGGCAAAAGTGATAACTAAGTGGCTCGGGGACCAAAACGTTGACATTTTGGGTCCATGGCCTGGAAACTCCCCAGATCTTAATCCCATTGAGAACTTGTGGTCAATCCTCAAGAGGCGGGTGGACAAACAAAAACCCACTAATTCTGACAAACTCCAAGAAGTGATTATGAAAGAATGGGTTGCTATCAGTCAGGAATTGGCCCAGAAGTTGATTGAGAGCATGCCCAGTCGAATTGCAGAGGTCCTGAAAAAGAAGGGCCAACACTACAAATACTGACTCTTTGCATAAATGTCATGTAATTGTCGATAAAAGCCTTCGAAACGTATGAAGTGCGTGTAATTATATTTCACTACATCACAGAAACAACTGAAACAAAGATCTAAAAGCAGTTTAGCAGCAAACTTTGTGAAAACTAATATTTGTGTCATTCTTAAAACTTTTGGCCACGACTGTACTGTCGGATCTGAGTTTTCACGAAGCTTTTATGCAGACGGATCTGCAGATCCGTCTGTGTGAAAGTAGCCTACGGACACGGATCACGGATGCGGATGCCAATCTTGTGTGCATCCGTGTTTTTTCACGGACCCATTGACTTGAATGGGTCCGTGAACCGTTGTCCGTCAAAAAAATAGGACAGGTCTTATTTTTTTGACGGACAGGAAACACGGATCACGGACGCGGATGAACAACGGTGCATTTACCGAGGTGTCAACGGACCCATTGAAAGTCAATGGGTCCACAGAAAATCACGTAAAACGGAACAACGGACACGGATGCACACAACGGTCGTGTGCATGAGGCCATAGCAATACAAAACATACAGGGTAAGGCTACTTTCACACCTGCAGCACTACGCATGCCACAGTTTGTGTCCCGCTGATTCTCTGCATTTTTGCCAGATTGTGGCCGATCTCTGCCGTACCCCATTATAGTTAATGTGGCCGGCGGACATTCTGTCTGCATTCAGTAGTGCCGGATCCAGTGAATTCCAGTAGGCTGTTCTCTGCTGGAACACTCTGCCAGAATCGCTGACTCAGATGTGAAGGTAGCCTAAAGCCTCATTCACACGTCAGTGTTCCACGTACGTGTTCTCCGTGGACAGCACACGTCCCCATTCATTTGAATGTGTGTATTCACACATGAGTGTTTTAGCACGGTCCGTGGGTCTGTGTTTTAAGCACGGATGCATGTCCTATCTTGGTCCGTGTTCCCGGATCCCTCACGCCCATTAATAGTCTATGGGTCCGTGAAAACCACGGATGCCATCCGTGTTGCATCCGTATTTCACGGATCATTAAGAAGAGATGCTTTGAAAATTATTTTTCAGCTGTTCAGTGTCAGTGAAACACGGATGCAACACGGACAGCAAAAAACAGACAGACGGACCCAACACGGGTCCTTCACGGACAGCCTTACGGATGCATCACTGACCACCTTTTTCATGGATTTGAGCACGGGCACGGACGTGTGAATGAGGCTTAATACAGGTCCACATACCTCTTCCATCCAGTGACGTCTCCTTTGATGTAGATGTTCTTTGTCCTCATCTTCTCCTTTCAGACCAGACCGCCATGATGATTTCTTTCAGCCATCTCTTCTCTGTAGGGTTTGACAGACAGACATCTTAGTTTCCTAGTTTTCCATCATCCTCCCACCTAATTAACACCCCCAATACTGTGCCCGCTGTGCTCCCTATACAAGTTACACACAGATAGTTCCCCTTCAATAATTACTGGCACACAGTGTCCTAAAAAATAACTGCGCCCAGGAAACAGTGTCCCTGACACTAATAGTGTAAACATAATGTTCCCCAAAAATAAGTGTGCTAAGCTGATATCGTGCCAGGGTGCCCCCCACAGTAATACTGCTCCCCAAAGTCCCACCAATAGAAATAATTATCTGCCAGACAACACGTAGTAGTAATAGTGCCCCTACAGTAATAATGTCCCCACTGTGTCCCAGAAGTAATAATGCTCCCATAGTGCTCATACTAGTATTCAAGTTCCTCATAGTCCCTCAACTGTAATAAAGCCCACCATAATGTCCCCAGTGGTAATAATTCTCTTTATAATGTGTAACAGTAGAAAATTGCCCCCTTTATAATGTGCGCCAGTACATAAAAGTGCCCTGTTGTGTGGCAGTATAAAAAATACCTCCCCTTAGTGCCCCCAGTTGAGCCAAGGTTCCCATAGTGCCCTATAATTTGCGCCAGTATAAAATACTCCTATATCGTGCTCCTTCCCTTGTCCCCATGGTGCCTGACAATGTGCCAGTATAAAATGCCCCATAATGTGTGCCAGTATATAAGATAGGGTCACCAGTAGATGCCCCCAAAGTGCTCCTCCCTTCTCCATAGTGCCCCCCATGTGTGCTAGCATATAAGATAGGGCCCCCATAGTGCTACTCCCCCTCCATAGTGCCCCCCATGTCTGCCAATATATAAGATAGAGCCCCAGAAGATGCCCCCATAGTGCTCCTCTCCCCTCTTCTCCATAGTGCCCGCCATGTGTGCCAGTATATAAGATAAGGTCCCCATAGTGCTCCTCCCCCTCCATAGTGCCCCCCATGTTTGCTAGTATTCAAAATAGGGCCCCCATAGTGCTCCTCCTCCTCTATAGTGCCCCCCATGTGTGTCAGTACATAAGATAGGGCCCAGATAGGGCCCCTAGTAAAGTGTAAATAAAAAATTTAAAAAAACTCACATACTTTCCACCTTGCCGCTTTCAGCGATGCGATGCAGGCCTCTTCTGGGCTGTGCCCCGCGCTGTACGGCTCAGGCGGCGTGATGACGTCATTGCGCCGCCTGTGCCTCCCTCTGATAGGCTACAGGCACTAGGCCTGCAACCTATGAGAGGACTGGGGAAGGGAGACGCCATACAGATGAATAGAGATGAGCGCCTCAACAATGGAAGCACTCATCTCCCCCTGCTGCCCCCTCCTGCTCTGGGCCCCTGTGCAGCCGGTATGTCCGCCCCTCTCTATATATGCATGCTCAGGCGACCATGCATGTGTATAGAACAGGGGTAAGAAACCTCCAGCTGTTATGAAACTACAACTCCCAGCATGCATACTTGCTGTGTTCTTCTCAGAACTCCAATAGAAATGAATGGAGCATGCTGGGAATTGTAGTTTCACAACAGCTGGAGTGCCGAGGGTTGCTGACCCCTGGTATAGGAGGATGAGGGGAGAAGGCTGTGGATCAATCACTCGGCTGACAGTTATCTCATGTGTAGGGCTGCACCCACTGATTTTGGAGGGACTGACAGTGACTAACCATTTAATGTATATGGGGGCTTCCTGACTTCCCCCCCCCCCCCCCCCCCCCCCGAGAAGTCAGATGTAGGGGAACAGAAGGGTTGGGCAGTTAGATTTTAATATGCCTGATCCTTTATTCTCAAGGGAGATAAGTGACTGGTGTCTGACAGCAGCTTATTCCTCCATGCCCATTAAGAATACATGCAAGTTGTGAGTGCATGTCTACAAGGGGTCGGGGGGAATAGCTGTAAGCTAAGGGCCCCATAGCAAGAATCAAACCAGGCCCCCCACACCGGACAGAAGGGTTTCCGCCTAAACCCCTTTCAGTGATCCTTGGGACATTTTTTCCACTGCCTCATTTGTTCCTTTAGAGCGGGCATGCTCAACCTGCGGCCCTCCAGCTGTTGCAAAACTACAACTCCCATCATTCCCGGACAGCCTACAGCTATCAGCCTACAGAAGGGCATGGTGGGAGTTGTAGTTTTACAACAGCTGGAGGGCCGCAAGTTGAGCATCCCTGCTTTAGAAGAGGATAAAGTCCTGACCATGTTTTCACCTCCAGTAGAAGAGGAGATGATCCCAACTAAGACTGGGCCCCCTCTTGCCCCGGGCCCCATAGCAGTCGCATGGTCTACCACTATGCTAGTTACACCCCTGACTGTCAGTTGAATAACGGTTCAGCCAACAGCTTTCTGAAGTGTATGGCCAGCTCCTGTCCTCATTGTAGATAATAGATGGCTACAATTGTATCCGATCTCTGCAATTCTACGTGAGGTGGATACCTCAGAGCAGAAATCACTGTGCTGTCCTGACAGTTTATTACAATGTTTCAGGGAAGGTAAAATGTGTGAGAGGTTTAGGTCACAGAGGATTGCAAAACTGGCAAACTCTCAACTTTGAAAAGTATTAGGTCTATACATGTTTTCAGCCTCAGGATAGGAACAGGAATGTCCCCATTCACTGACAGCAAGCAGCAATTTTGAAAAATGAAGCCGTGGAAATGTATATTTGAAGGTTGCAGAACTTTTCATTAGTTTAGACAATGGGGGTATATCGCTAGGATACGCCCCCATTGTCTGATAGGTGTGGGTCCCAACTCTGGGACCAGCACCTATCTCCTAAACGGAGCCGGCAAAGTCCTGGAGGGTGCACCACGCATGCACGGTTGCCCTTCATTCATTTCTATGGGACCGCCGAAAATAGCCAAGCGCTGGCTTGGCTATTTCCTTTGGTCCCATAAAAAATGAATGGGAGTGGTGGCCGCGCAAGCATAGTCTGCTCCCATTCATTTCTATGGGGATTCCGAAAATAGCCGAGTGCGCTGGCTATTTTCAGTGGGCCAGCAGGAAGGCTTGGTGGTGGCCGGACCCAGCACCGCCGGCCACCACTTTGCCGACCTCGTGCTAGGCTTCGTTTTAGAGATAGGTGCAGGTCCCGTACCTATCAGACAATGGGGGCATATCCTAGCGATATGCCCCCATTGTCTGAGAAGGGAATACCCCTTTAAGGCCTCATGCTCACAACTTTATTTTCTTTCTGCATCCTATTTGCACTTTTGGCGGATCGGATGTAGACCCATTCATTTCAATGGGGTTGCAAAAAATGCGGCCATTCCACAAAAAAAATAGAACATGCACTATTCTTGTCTTTCTTGCTAACAAGAATAGGCAGCTCTGCAATAGGGCCGGCTGAAAATGTGGGCTGCAACATGGTCGGTATCCGTGTTTTGTGGATCCGCGGTTTGTGGACCCTAAAACAGATATGGTCATATGTAGGAGGCATCCATGTATTGCAGTGCGAGAAGACTTGCATCCTGAAGCATCGAGAGGCCACTGAGCGGACTCATTCCTGTGTGTATGTAGGACACGTGTACTGCGGCGATTAACCATCTATCGCCATTCATACTGTGCTTACCCTGCAGTGACTGTAGACATAAACTCCAGAGGTAAAGCACAGGTAAAGTGTAACCGATCTAAACAAGAATGATCAAAGTCTGCATCTAAAAGGGATGAATGTGTTTAAAGAGGACCTGTCCCCTCTCCTGACATGTCTGCTTTAGTAACTTCTTTCATCCCCCATGTAATAACAATTCTGGGGCATCTATTGTTATGATTCTGTGTTGTGCCATTCCTCTATTATTCCTGCTAGAAGTTATGAATGAATTGCTAGCAATTTGCAATGAAGGTCCAGATGGGTGTTACTAGTTGAGGGTGTGTTCTTGCACAATCTTTCCACTTTCCAATCAGTTCTGGGAACTGTGCAAGGACTGGTAACACCCATCTGGACCTTCATTGAAAATTCATTCATAACTTCTAGCAGAAATAATAGAGGAATGGCACATCATAGCGTCATAAGGATAGATGCACCAGAATAGTTATTACATTGGGAATGCAAGTAGTTGCCAAATCAGACATGTCAGGAGAGGGGACGGCTCCTCTTTAAAGGAGCATCTAATTTACTCATTTATGGTTGAGATCAGAATATATCTTAAGTGGTGGCAGGAGTTACAGAAACAACCAAAAGGTCCATGCTACCATGTGTCAATGCTGTGTTAGGCCTCATGCACACGACCGTATGTATTTTGCAGTCCGCAAAAAACGGATCTGCAAAAAATACGGATGACGTCCGTGACCATTCCATATTTTGCAGAACGGAACAGCTGGCCCCTAATAGAACAGTCCTATCCTTGTCCGTAATGCGGGCAATAATAGGACATGTATATATATATATATATATATGTATTATATTAATTAATTATCCTATAAAATATAGGTAAGGTTATACTATACCAAAATGTCAGCTAGCAGAAATCAGTTTCAATGGTTCTAAGATGGCTGCCTCCAATGACTGAAAAGGTGGTCAGGGCTGGATCTGGTCTTCTCCCTTTTGATGGATTCCGGATGATCGTCCCTTGATGATAGTTAGAGAGAGAGATATATCCCTTCTGTCAGCCCATACCATCTTTTTATCCTATCTTAGAAAGGGCTTGGCCAAGTTTGATCATTAACTAGTGACCTCACTTTATAATTAATAGAACCTCCCTCTAGGGAAAATACACCCTAGATCTTTAAGTTACCCTAACACTAGATGGCACTAGTACTCCATACAAAAGTCGAGGCACTTACTTATTTATGATCACCTGTGTCCACATTTCTCCATTCAAGAAAACCTTAAAGCGAACCTTTCACCAGGATTTCACTTAATAAACTATTACCAGTACCTTATAGATTATCCTCATTCTGTTTCAATGCATTCTTGTGCCGCTTTCCTGGGATGTATATTCATGAAAAAAACGACTAAGGCTACTTTCACACTAGCGTTCGGAGCGGATCCGTCTGATGTTTCTTCAGACGGATCCGCTCCGATAATGCAGACGTTCGCATCCGTTCAGAACGGATGCGTCTGCATTAAAACTTAGAAAATTTTCTAAGTGTGAAAGTTGTCTGAGCGGATCCGTTCAGACTTTACATTGAAAGTCAATGGGGAACGGATCCGCTTGAAGATTGAGCCATATTGTGTCATCTTCAAGCGGATCCGTCCCCATTGACTTCCATTATAAGTCTGGACGGATCCGCTCGCAAGCAGCGTTCAGGTGTCCGCTCACTGAGCGGAGCGGAGGCTGAACGCTCGCAGGCGGATGCATTCTCAGTGGATCCGCCTCCACTGAGAATGCATTGGGGCCAGACGGATGCGTTCGGGGCCGCTCGTGAGCCCCTTCAAACGGTGCGCATGAGCGGACACCCGAACGCTAGTGTGAAAGTAGCCTTATAAAGTCCTCGTCTCCAGCTCCTGCAGTCACGCTAGAAGTCAAGGGGGTAGCCCTTCCCTCACTCCGGGCTGTAACTCCCCTGCCCTAACCCCTCCTCTAAGTAGTGTAACTGACACCCGGCTCAGTCGCCGGGACCGCGCTTGTACAGGCGGCGCATGCGCCGTCGGACTCAAGCGCGATCCTGTAACTGAATCGCGCATGCGCCGTCCCTGATGCCTGCCTGTCTTCTCTTCCTCACGCGCGATTCAGTTACAGGATCGCGCTTGAGTCCGACGGCACATGCGCCGCCTGTACAAGCGGGGTCCCGGCGACTGAGCCGGGTGTCAGTTACACTACTTAGAGGAGGGGTTAGGGCAGGGGAGTTACAGCCCGGAGTGAGGGAAGGGGTACCCCCTTGACTTCTACCGTGACTTCAGGAGCTGGAGACGAGGACTTTATAAGTAGTTTTTTTCATGAATATACATCCCAGGAAAGCGGCACAAGAATGCATTGAAACAGAATGAGGATAATCTATAAGGTACTGGTAATAGTTTATTAAGTGAAATCCTGGTGAAAGGTTCGCTTTAAGGAAAGAAATAATTAACTTGTGTTTTACACTGAGAGAAATTCTAAAAATGACAGAGGAATCTGTACCTCATTTCTAACCTTAAAACTGAATATATCTAGAAGGACCACGCTCTTATAAATGCTATATCTACAGCACACGTATTTAAACTGATTATATAAAAATCAATCTACTCATATGTTGCTTAATATAAAAACCCCAAAAAAAGATTAGTCTGATTATGATTAGATGAGTCTTTCTATTCACTGAAAATCATCAAAACTCAGCACATGTCTAATACATTGTCTTATCTAGGCAATTACTTTTCATCAGACCTTGGGACGTCTCCTTCTCACAAAAACAGACTTGGGTAAACATTTTGGTACATATTGTAAATCTTAGGTTAGTAATTCAGAGTTAAAATCCTGAACTCACTCTGCACTTTTAAAATAAGACAAAATCGTTGTCCTTTAGGCTCATGTCCATACATCTTATATAGGCCTTATACTTATGGACTTTATTTATACCCAATAGTTCTGACAGCACCCTGAATGCATCCAGACCTAATCCGTCACGCTCGTGTGAAAGAGGCCTTACACTGTGTCTATTGCTCCCATTCACTTCTATAGGGCCCCTCAGGCACTAGGACCCTTGTGCAACTGCTACCTCTGCACCCCAACGCTCCCCTCTCGTACCCTGGCCTGTCACATTTCTGTCTGCTCTACTGGCGGTGACCCCTGGCTCTGCTCCTGTCCTCGTTACTGCTGTATCCACTGCCACCACTAAAACAAGTCTATTCTACAGGCCGCTACCTGGGGATTTTATAATTGCATGTTACTCATTTTGGGCTAAAAATATTTTTTTAAATTAGTCTATATTTTGTGATATATGTGGTTAAAAATCTGTATTTTTGCAGACAGTCATTCCTGAGTCCCGTTAGCTGACGACGCATGTGAAGCCTTATTTCCGATCTCCTGACGTCATAAACACTCATTTAAGCCATATTCTTATCGGTTTGATAAGAGTTCAGCTAGAATGAGTGTTTATGACGTCAGGAGATCAAGGCTTCACATGAGTCAACTCAGCTGAGACAGTT
Source organism: Bufo bufo (assembly GCF_905171765.1). Lineage (NCBI taxonomy): Eukaryota > Metazoa > Chordata > Amphibia > Anura > Bufonidae > Bufo > Bufo bufo. The sequence goes on along the minus strand of NC_053394.1, from coordinate 32,270,674 downwards.
TCCAAAAAGACTGATTTTGAACCTCATGCATTACAAAAACTGCTAAAAATGTTTTGTAAAGACCAATTGAAAAAATTATTTTTAGCCCAAAATGAATAAAAGGCCATCATAAACAACCCCCCATGCCAAATTCTTGAGCTAACCCCTTCCCTCCAGCCAGAGGTGTCACTTTTCCAGTGTGCACTTTCTATAATACCGGTGTCTTCTTATGTACTAGAAGAGGCTTTGGGCCCCCTTAACCGCCTCCGAACCGCCTAACGCAGGATCGCGTTCCGGAGGCGGCAGCCCTGCGCAGAGTCACGCATATACGCGTCATCTCGCGAGACGCAAGATTTCCTGTGAAGGCGCGCACACAGGCGCGCGCATTCACAGGATCGGAAGGTAAGCGAGTGGATCTCCAGCCTGCCAGCGGCGATCGTTCGCTGGCAGGCTGGAAATGCGATTTTTTTAACCCCTAACAGGTATATTAGACGCTGTTTTGATAACAGCGTCTAATATACCTGCTACCTGGTCCTCTGGTGGTCCCTTTTGCTTGGATCGACCACCAGAGGACACAGGCAGCTCAGTAATAAGTAGCACCAAACACCACTACACTACACCCCCCCTGTCACTTATTAACCCCTTATTAACCCCTGATCACCCCATATAGACTCCCTGATCACCCCCCTGTCATTGATCACCCCCCTGTCATTGATCACCCCCTGTAAGGCTCCATTTAGACGGCCAAATGTTTTTTACGGATACATGGATCGGATCCGCAAAACACATACGGACATCTGAATGGACTCTTACAGGGGGTGATCAATGACAGGGGGGTGATCACCCCATATAGACTCCCTGATCACCCCCCTGTCATTGATCACCCCCCTGTCATTGATCACCCCCCTGTCATTGATCACCCCCCTGTCATTGATCACCCCTCTGTAAGGCTCCATTCAGACATTTTTTTGGCCCAAGTTAGCGGAAATTATTATTTTTTCTTTCTTTTTTTCTTACAAAGTCTCATATTCCACTAACTTGTGTCAAAAAATTAAATCTCACATGAACTCACCATACCCCTCACGGAATCCAAATGCGTAAATTTTTTTAGACATTTATATTCCAGACTTCTTCTTACGCTTTAGGGCCCCTAAAATGCCAGGGCAGTATAAATACCCCACATGTGACCCCATTTCGGAAAGAAGACACCCCAAGGTATTCCGTGAGGGGCATATTGAGTCCATGAAAGATTGAAATTTTTGTCCCAAGTTAGCGGAAAGGGAGACTTTGTGAGAAAAAACAAAAAAAAATCAATTTCCGCTAAAAAAAATTCTATGAACTCGCCATGCCCCTCATTGAATATCTTGGGGTGTCTTCTTTCCAAAATGGGGTCACATGTGGGGTATTTATACTGCCCTGGCATTTTAGGGGGCCTAAAGCGTGAGAAGAAGTCTGGGATCCAAATGTCTAAAAATGCCCTCATAAAAGGAATTTGGGCCCCTTTGCGCATCTAGGCTGCAAAAAAGTGTCACACATGTGGTATCGCTGTACTCAGGAGAAGTTGGGCAATGTGTTTTGGGGTGTCATTTTACATATACCCATGCTGGGTGAGATAAATATCTTGGTCAAATGCCAACTTTGCATAAAAAAAATGGGAAAAGTTGTCTTTTGCCGAGATATTTCTCTCACCCAGCATGGGTATATGTGAAATGACACCCCAAAACACATTGCCCAACTTCTCCTGAGTACGGCGATACCACATGTGTGACTCTTTTTTGAAGACTAGGTGGGCAAAGGGGCCCACATTCCAAAGAGCACCTTTAGGATTTCACAGGTCATTTTTTACACATTTTGATTTCAAACGACTTACCACACATTAGGTCCCCTAGAATGCCAGGGCAGTATAACTACCCCACAAGAGACCCCATTTTGGAAAGAAGACACCCCAAGGTATTCTGTGAGGGGCATGGCGAGTTCCTAGATTTTTTATTTTTTGTCACAAGTTAGCGGAAAATGATGATTTTATTTTATTTATTTTTTTCTTACCAAGTCTCATATTCCACTAACTTGTGACAAAAAATAAAAACTTCCATGAACTCACTATGCCCATCACGAAATACCTTGGGGTGTCTTCTTTCCAAAATGGGGTCACTTGTGGGGTAGTTATACTGCCCTGGCATTCTAGGGGCCCTAATGTGTGGTAAGTGGTTTGAAATCAAAATGTGTAAAAAATGGCCGGTGAAATCCGAAAGGTGCTCTTTGGAATGTGGGCCCCTTTGACCACCTAGGCTGCAAAAAAGTGTCACACATCTGGTATTGCCGTACTCAGGGGAAGTTGGGCAATGTGTTTTGGGGTGTCATTTTACATATACCCATGCTGGGTGAGAGAAATATCTTGGCAAAAGACAACTTTTCCCATTTTTTTTATACAAAGTTGGCATTTGACCAAGATATTTATCTCACCCAGCATCAGGGGCGGGCTGGGCCGGGGGGCAGGGAGGCAATTGCCCCCCAGGCCGCCCTAAATAAACGGCCGCTGGGCCGCCCGTCTTAAAATTTTTTTTTTTTTTTTTTTTTTTTACTCTTCAGGGCCGCACCGCCGATCATCACCACAGGCGGCGCGGCCCTGGATGTCATTGCGGCCGTGCTCTGTGCTGTGGGGCAGGGGAGGGAGATGCGTGTCCCTCCCCTGTTCTTCTGATAGGCCGCAGGCACTAATGCCTGCAGCCTATCAGAGGCCGGCTCAGGCAGTGCGATGACGTCATTATCATCGCGACGCCTGACACAGCAGGGACACAGGCCAGAAGAGGCTTGCATCGCTGCTGATGGAGGTAAGTATTAGTGTTTTTTTTTTTTTCTTCTTTGCGGGGGGCTGGCACTATGGGGGGGGATCTGGCACTATGGGGGGGGGGGGGATCTGGCACTATGGGGGGATCTGGCACTATAGGGGGGGCTTGCACTATAGGGGGGGCTGGCACTATGGGGGGGGGGATCTGGCACTTTGGGGGAGCTAGCACTATGGGGGGGCACTATAGGGGGAGCTGGCACTATGGGGGGGGGATCTGGCACTATAGGGGGGATCTGGCACTATGGGGGGGGATCTGGCACTATGGGGGGGATCTGGCACTATAGGGGGGGCTGGCACTATGGGGGGGGATCTGGCACTTTGGGGGAGCTAGCACTATGGGGGGGCACTATAGGGGGAGCTGGCACTATGGGGGGGGGGATCTGGCACTATGGGGGGGGTCTGGCACTATGGGGGGGATCTGGCACTATGGGGGGGGGATCTGGCACTATGGGGGGGGGATCTGGCACTATAGGGGGATCTGGCACTATAGGGGGGCTGGCACTATGGGGGGGATCTGGCACTATGGGGGATCTGGAATTATAGGGGGGCTGGCACTATGGGGGGGATCTGGCACTATAGGGGGGGCTTGCACTATAGGGGGGGCTGGCACTATGGGGGGGGATCTGGCACTTTGGGGGAGCTAGCACTATGGGGGGGCACTATAGGGGGAGCTGTCACTATGGGGGGGGATCTGGCACTATGGGGGGATCTGGCACTATGGGGGGGGATCTGGCACTATGGGGGGGATCTGGCACTATGGGGGGGGGATCTGGCACTATGGGGGGGGATCTGGCACTATAGGGGGATCTGGCACTATAGGGAGGCTGGCACTATGGGGGGGGATCTGGCACTATGGGGGATCTGGAATTATAGGGGGGCTGGCACTATGGGGGGGATCTGGCACTATGGGGGGGATCTGGCACTATAGGGGGGCTTGCACTATAGGGGGGGCTTGCACTACAGGGGGGGCTGGCACTTTGGGGGGGATTTGGCACTATGGGGGGGATCTGGCACTATAGGGAGGCTGGCACTATGGGGGGGGATCTGGCACTATGGGGGATCTGGAATTATAGGGGGGCTGGCACTATGGGGGGGATCTGGCACTATAGGGGGGGCTTGCACTATAGGGGGGGCTTGCACTATAGGGGGGGCTGGCACTTTGGGGGGGATTTGGCACTATGGGGGGGATCTGGCACTTTGGGGGAGCTAGCACTATGCGGGGGCACTATAGGGGGAGCTGGCACTATGGGGGAGCTGGCACTATGGGGGGGCTGACACTATGGGGGAGGAGCTGGCACTATGGGGGAGGAGCTGGCACTATGGGGGGGCTTGGCATTATGGGGGAGGAGCTGGCACTATGGGGGGGCTTGCACTATAGGGGGAGCTGGCACTATGGTGGGGGCTTGCACTATAGGGGGAGCTGGCACTATGGGGGGGATCTGGCACTATGGGGGGATTTGGCACTATGGGGGGGATCTGGCACTTTGGGGGGGCACTATAGGCGGAGCTGGCACTATAGGGGGGCTGGCACTATGGGGGAGCTGGCACTATGGGGGAGCTGGCACTATGGGGGGGCTGGCACTATGGGGGGGCTGGCACTATAGGGGAGGAGCTGGCACTATGGGGGGGCTTGCACTATAGGGGGAGCTAGCACTATGGGTGGGGCTGGCACTATGGGGGAGCTGGCACTATAGGGGAACTGGCACTATAAGGGGGATGGCACTATGGGGGGCTGGCACTATAAGGGGGCTGGCACTATGGGGGAACTGGCACACTATAAGGGGGATGGCACTATGGGGGGGAGCTGGCACTATGAGGGGAGCCGGCACTATGAGGGGAGCTGGCACTATGGGGGCATTTCTTGCTGGCACATTATGGGGGGCACCATGGGGGACAGGAGCACTATGGGGGTATCTGGGGGCTCTAAAGGGGCTTTTTTTTTTAATTATTGGCACATTCTGGGGGGCACTATAGGGGACAGCAGCACTATGGGGCATCTGGTGTTACTATAGGGGCATTATTTGGGGGCACTATGGGGAAGTGGGGGCTCTAAAGGGGCCTTTTGTATTGGAACATTATGGAGGGCACTATGGCATTTGGTAGCACTAAGGGGGCATTTTTTACTGGCACATTATGGCAGGCACTATAGGGGAGAGCGGCACTATGGGACATTATTTGGGGGCACTATGGGGGAGTGGAGCACTATTGGGGCATATGGTGGCACTAAGAAGGGGAATTTTTTTACTGGCACATTGTGGGGGAGAGGAGCACTATAGGGGCATCTGCTGGGGGTACTAAGGGGCATTTTTTCACTGCCATATTATGGGGGACACTATGGGGAAGGGGGAGAGGAGCAGTATGAGTGCATTTACTGGGGCACTATATAGGGGTATTTTATACTGGCATACATTATGGGGACATTAGCTCAACTGCGGGCACTAAGCGGGGGTATTTCATGTACTGTCACATTATAGGGAAAATTAGTACTACTAGGGGGTATTATGGGGAGCTTTACTACTACTGGGGGTCTATGAGGAACATGATTACATGGGCACTATTGGGGCATTATTACTACTAAGTGTGCTCTGGCAGAGAATTATTTCTATTGGTGGGATTTTGGGGGCACCCTGGCACAGTATCAGCTTAGCACAATTATTTTTGGGGGACATTATCTTTATACTATTAGTGTCTGGGTGCAGTTATTTTTTAGAGCACTGTGTGCCAATAATTGTTTAAGGGGGCACTATCTGTGTGGTAGTAGTATTCCCAGGGGTACTGTTTCTGCAGTATAGTATTGGGGGCATAGCGGGTACAGTATTGGGGGCACTATCTGTGTGGTAGTAGTATTCCCAGGGGTACTGTTTCTGCAGTATAGTATTGGGGGTGGCAGGAAACTAATGTCTGTTTCTCAATCTCTGCAGAGACGGGAGATGGCTGAAGAATCATCATGGCGGTTTGGTCTGAATGGAGAAGATGAGGAAAGAGAACGTCTACAACAAAGGTGACATCACTGGATGTAAGAGGTATGTGGTGCTCTGTAGGAGAGGAGATGCTTCGGCTCCTCCTCCTGCCATTTGCAGAAGGAGGATTCAGAGCTGGGTGAGGACGGCCAAAGGGGGCAGCAGGCCACGGGCGGGTGGCAGATGGTGGGGGGAACCACAGGCCTTGAGCAGGATCTGGGGAGGGAGGAGAGCGGAGGAGCTTCCTGGCTGTAGCTGGTTATATAATCAGGCAGTGCAGCCAGGACAGACCCTCCCCTCTCCGTATGATGTGTAGACAGGCCTCAACTATAGAATGTCAGCTGTACAGTGTTTGTTGGGAGTGGCCTATTAAATGTAGGAGGGGCTTTTAATAATGGGCGGGCTAAAAATGGGCCACTTGACTGGATTTGCCCCCCAGGACTAAGGCTGCCAGCCCTCCCCTGCCCAGCATGGGTATATGTAAAATGACACCCCAAAACACATTGCCCAACTTCTCCTGAGTACGGAAATACCACATGTGTGACACTTTTTTGCAGCCTAGGTGGGCAAAGGGGCCCACATTCCAAAGAGCACCTTTCGGATTTCACCGGCCATTTTTTACAGATTTTGATTTCAAACTACTTACCACACATTAGGGCCCCTAGAATGCCAGGGCAGTATAACTACCCCACAAGTGACCCCATTTTGGAAAGAAGACACCCCAAGGTATTCGCTGATGGGCATAGTGAGTTCATGGAAGTTTTTATTTTTTGTCACAAGTTAGTGGAATATGAGACTTTGTAAGAAAAAAATAAAAATAAAAAAAATCATAATTTTCTGCTAATTTGTGACAAAAAATAAAAAGTTCTATGAACTCACTATGCCCATCAGCGAATACTTTAGGGTGTCTGCTTTCCGAAATGGGGTCATTTGTGGGGTGTTTGTACTGTCTGGCCATTGTAGAACCTCAGGAAACATGACAGGTGCTCAGAAAGTCAGAGCTGCTTCAAAAAGCGGAAATTCACATTTTTGTACCATAGATTGTAAACGCTATAACTTTTACCCAAACCATTTTTTTTTTACCCAAACATTTTTTTTTTATCAAAGACATGTAGAACAATAAATCTAGAGAAAAATATATATATGGATGTCTTTTTTTTTGCAAAATTTTACAACTGAAAGTGAAAAATGTCATTTTTTTGCAAAAAATCGTTAAATTTCAATTAATAACAAAAAAAGTAAAAATGTCAGCAGCAATGAAATTCCACCAAATTAAAGCTCTATTAGTGAGAAGAAAAGAAGGTAAAATTCATTTGGGTGGTAAATTGCATGACCGAGCAATAAACGGTGAAAGTAGTGTAGTGCAGAATGGTAAAAAGTGGCCTGGTCTTTAAGGGTGTTTAAGCTAAGGGGGCTGAGGTGGTTAAGCTCCTGCGCCCGGTAGCGACTGCCACCTCTGCACCCCCTCCTCCTAGCAATAATTAATGCTGAGAGCATCAGATCGTTATGTATCCAGACAGTGACTCTAGGGAGGGCTTGTGCGGCCCCTCTGGTCATCGGGTCCACCAGGAAATTTCCCTGCAGGGTTTATGGTCAATCCACCCCTGTACAGAATCCACACCTCCAGCACGTGGCTCACAACAGAAGCTTTATTTCCTAAGAAGCGATGCTTTTTACATCAGTTTACACTATATAACATGAGATGCCTGTACATAAATCACTTTACACCGTATCAACAATTTGCATTTACAAAAATAATATTCCGAAGCATTTTCTATAATCACATCCGGGAATCCACTATGTGCACATCAGAAGCCGCTTTATAATTGCTTCTCGGAGCCGATGTTTGTCTGTTTCACCAGTGCTTCCCGGGTGTCTGACTGCCACTGCTGCACCAGATCTGTCGGGGTTTTACCGTCCTGCGTCACACACAAAGGAGAATGGGAGTTACTCTGACGAGCATTATAAAAACCACAGTCCAATTAAGGTACAAGCACACAGTGCGGTTGTGATGCGGCCACACTGCAGTCGAGTACAATGTGGCCCTATGAGCAGCGGCGGGCTCTAATTAAACTAATTAGGACTGCACTGTATAGTCATTCTGCATTGTTAATTGACGCGCAGCAGCCGCAATACAGTGCAACCATTAACAATGCAGATTTGCGGAACATACATACGGACATATGGAAATGGGATGCACACGGAGTAACTTCCGCTTTTTTGTGGACCCATTGATATGAATGGTTCCGCATACGGTCCGCAAAAAAAAAACGGAACGGACACGGAAAGGAAATACGTTTGTGTGCATGAGCCCTTAGTTACATCTCTACATCAGTAACTACTGAATTTAAGTTGTTAGTTTTAGTACCCAAGTTATTGGGGCCAACTTTAAGGCTAGGGCTACACGACGACACGTGACGTGCGACAATAAGTCGTGCGACATATAGGGCACAACTACACTGCAACATGTGTCGTGCGACATTGATGTCGCACAGCAATTTTTATATTGATAGTCTCTGGTGTTGCGCTGCAACATGCGACATGCTGCAACGCGACAGTCGCAGAAAAATCTATCTTGGATGGATTTTTTGCTACTGTCGTGTCGCAGCATGTTGCATGTCGCAGTGTGACACCATAGACTATCATTATAAAAATGTCGCGCGACACATGTCGTCGTGTTACCCTAGCATAATACTGCATACTACGTAGTGGGAAGCTGGAAAATAGTTCTAAATGGGTGGAAACTTAACAAAAAAATGCAATTCTACCACAGTTTTATGGATTTCATTTTGACGGAGTTTCCTATGCGGTAAAATTGACCTGTTCCCTCAATTACAGCAATAATACATTTGTATCGTTTTTCTTGTTTTAATGCTAATAAAGAAATAAAAACCTTTAAAAAAAAACTGAATTTTCCTTTGCATCACCATACTCTGACCCCCATAACCTTTTTACATATTTACAGTCTGACTACGGAGCTGTGTTGGAGGCTCTGGCATTCTGGTGTTTTGGGACATGGCGGTGTAAATTATCTTTTTTTTTCACTATTTATTTTTATTATGGGGAAAGAGGGTGATTTAAATTTTTATATATACGGTATAATTTTTATGTTTTAAAAATCTATTTGCACATATTTTTAGAGTCCCCTAAGGCCCCATTCACACGTCCGCAATTTCGTTCCGCATTTTGCGGAACGGAATTGCGGACCCATTCATTTCTATGGAGCTGCACGATGTGCGGCCTGGCTCCGGAAATCCCTGGCTCCGCACTTCCGGGTCCGCATTTCCGTTCCCCAAAAAAATAGAACATGTCCTATTCTTGTCCGCAATTGCGGACAAGTATAGGCATTTTCTAATAGTGCCGGAGATGCTCGGTCCGCAAAATGCGGAACGCACATTGCCAGTGTCCGTGTTTTGCGGATCCGTGGTTCCGCAAAACACGCTACGGACGTGTGGATGGGGCTTAAGGGGACTCTAACAAGCAATTGATACATCACATGTCCCATAGACTTCAATGAATTACCATTGCAGCCTATAGGAGTTGCGCTACCTACCTATTGAGCTCTGCCATCTGTAGGACTCCATAGGAACTACTGTTGTCATAGCCTTGGATCCTTCAGAGGGACCAAGGCTATTACAAGGAAGGAACGGCTCCCTCAATCACCGCTCGTGGGAGCCGTTCAGGCCCTGGGAGAAAGCTGCCTCAGATACTGGGGTCACAATTGACCAAAGCATCTGAGGGGTTAAATATCTGCATGATGGCAGACATTAGCCCTGGGTGTCGGCTGTGTGAAATAGTAGAAACCTGGCGGCTATGGCACCCGCTGCGCTGTGAAGCAGGCACCATCTTTAAAGACCCAACTTTCACCATATGTGTACGGCGGTGGTCGGGAGGTTGTTAAAGAGGTATTCCAGCATAATTGCTATACTGTTTCTTTGTCCTACAAATGGTTAAAAAAAAATCTTATGCTCACCGATTCCCCGCCATTCTGACGGTGCCCGGGTCCCTGCTGCTCTTCACTTACGCTCCTGCACTCGACACAGCAGAACATGGCTGATTGGCCATTTAGCCAATCACTGGCTACAGCAATGACTCGCCCCATCCAGTCATTGGCTGAGTGGCATTTCCATTAATTTGCTACCATGTCAAGAATAGGAAGCGGAGCGCAGTGGGGACGCGGGCACCGCTGGAACAGCAGCAGCAGCACTCATTACGGCCCTGCACTGGGTTGTTGAAGTTGAAGCACTAATTTTCAGCTAAATCTTGGGCCCCACAGAGCATACAACATAAATGAACTGGAGCCCAAATGTGGCAGCAAGTTTGTGGATTGAATAATAAATAAGGACAAGGAACCTCCTGCATTAAATCCAGAGATTCTTTGTACAAGTTGAGGAAGTCAATTGGATGGCTAGTGAAACACAGTCATGAAAAAAAAAAAATTCAAGTCCAGTTGCTTTGACTTATTACTACTAATACACCATGACCTGGATGAATGAAAACCTCCACAGACATATTGCACCGCCATCAAACCAGAAGAAAATTACCAAAATAACATATTTGTTGTGGGGTTGTCCAGGAAATAACACAAATTCAAGGTGTTTTATTAGTATATGCCAGGGATGCTCAACCTGCAGCCCTCCAGCTGTTGCAAAACTACAACTCCCAGCATGCCCTAAAAGCTGTAGGTTGTCCAGGCATGCTGGGAGTTGTAGTGTTGCAACAGCTGGATGGCCGCAGGTTTGGCATCCCTGGTATAGGCCATCAATGTATGTGATTGACTGACAGAGAGAAGGAGGGTTCTGCACCTTGGGTGATGTAGTCGCCACAGCGCCACTCTTGTCCATGTGGCCGTGTATGGTACTGAGCTGACAGCACTGGGATGCAGCACTCCAGCGAACACCGCGGACCGCGGACTAATCATACACTGATGGCCTAGTCTAAGGATAGATCATCAATATTATATTCTGGAAAACCCCTTTAAGGCTGCCCATACACTGTAGCTATCCCCACATATATAATTCAGATAAAAAGCGCTTTAGGCCTGTATCCTCCAAAAGTCCGGTCTGCACTTACTGCGTTCTTTGTCATCATGTTGGCGCCATATATTATCAGCATTTTGATGATTTTGTACCGGTTAAGCCTGACAGCGTCGTGTAACGCGGTGTCACCTTCCTGTAACCACAAACCAAGGGGGACATTATAATAAATATAATATATATCAAACAGACCAGGAGCTTCAGATCAGTAAAATGTGGGAAATTTGAAAGAGATTTTATAAAGGAGCACTCCGACAAACACAGCAGTGTGTTATCTCAGATGTAGGGTCGGAGCATGACACAGGCACCATCCGCTTAGGCCCTGAACTAGGGGGGGTCATTTATCAAACTGGTGTAAAGTAGAACTGGCTTAGTTGCCCATAGCAACCAATCAGATTCCACCTTTCATTTTCCAAAGGAGCTGTGAAAAATGAAAGGTGGAATCTGATTGGTTGCTATGGGCAACTAATCCAGTTCTACTTTACACCAGTTTGATAAATGACACCATATATGTTCTGCGCCAGTTTTCACTTACAACGAAGAATTTCAATATAATTTGGTTCCTTAAGGACTATAGGGGCCACATTCTTCCATGGATGGTCACCTGCCTGCACCGGATGACGTGTCAAGGACTTGGTTTCTAATCGTATTCATGTTATATACATATGTCAGCAAAAGACATTGGGGATCATTTATCAAACTGGTGTAAAGTAGAACTGGCCTAATTTCCCATAGCAACCAATCAGATTCCACCTTTCATTTTTCACAGCTTCTTTGGAAAATGAAAGGTGGAATCTGATTGGTTGCTATGGGCAACTAGGCCAGTTCTACTTTACAGCAGTTTGATAAATCTCCCCCATTATCTATACCTTTCATACACTGGTCTTAGGGCTCGTTCACATGAACGTATTTTGCGTTCCGTATATGGACCGTTTTCTGCGTTCCACATACGGTCCGTATACGGAACCATTCATTTCAATGGGTCTGCAAAAGATGCGGACAGTTGCTCCTTTGTTCCGTTCCGTTTTTCGGACAAGAATAGGCATTTCTATAATAGGGCTCCTGTTCCGTTCCGCAAATTGGCACGGGCGCCATCCGTGTTTTGCAGATCTTCGATTTGCGGACCGCAAAAAACGGCACGGTCGTGTGAACGAGCCCTTAATTTAGTTTGCCCTGGGGTGAGATGGGCTTTGATCACGGGCCTAGGAAGAGGCCACAGCACTCACCAACTGATTGGCAGGGGTGCCGGGAGTCGGATCACCACCAGTCAGATACTGATGACCTGTCCTGAGGATAGGACATTGTGCTGGTCTCCTCATATTTAGGCCGTTGTCACTTCAATGGGGCCGCAAAAGATGCGGACAGCCCTCCGTGTGCTTTCCGCAACCGTTGCTCCGTTCCGTGGTCCGCAAATAAAATATAACCTGTCCTATTCTTGTCTGTTTTGTGGACAACAATAGGCAGTTATATCAATGGCTGTCCACGCCGTTCCGCAAATTGCGGACACACACGGACGCCATCTGTGTTTTGTGGATCCGCACTTTGAGTGGTTTTAGCTGCTTCAGTCCATGTCACTTCCCGCAGCCATTTTCAGTGCTGCATAGCTGTGTGACTGGATATTCTAACATTTTTGGGCTAGTGAAGGCATCCGTTTTTGACCAGCAGTTAGCCTCAACAGGACAGCATCAATACCACTACTACTTTACAGTACTGTATCATCGTTGTCGCTGTATTTAGATCAAACAAACCCACGTTTCATTCCCATGTCTACGTTTTGGATCCATCTAACCCGAGCATCTGCTCCACTGCTTGGTTACGAAGGTAGGAAGTCACGCAGCCATTATCAGTTATACCTTCATTCGCCTTCATGTAGGGACAGAACAGTCAAAAACTGCCAAAAAGTCCATACCCCGGCTACAGATTCCCTCAGAGTCCAGTACCACACTCAGGAATCTCCCTTGCAACAGGTCCACTTGCAGCAAATCTGCCCGGCTACAGTGCATGTCCGACAAGCCTAAGGGGAAGCACTGCGCATCGGCAGTATCTATACTCTCGCCTGGAAGTCCTCCACAACTTGCCAAGCCATTTTCTACATCCTATATTAACCTTTGCTCGCATAATAGAAGAACTGTTTATGCATGAGGGGTCTCTCTCAAATCATACCCCTTATAGAGACTTGCTGCACATCTCCTTACATTGCCGTGGTCACCCCAAAACCCTGCAATTCACTCAAAACACCTTAGGAATTTTGTCAAGGTGCCCTATCGGAGCCGTGCTGCAATTTTCAGCCCCCTCCAGCAGACCAAGTCGTGCGACCAAGACGCTCTCTCAAATCGACGATAAAGGTAATTGAAAACTATCACACCATGAAAGATGAGCTATGTGATAACCTGGAAGAGAGATGGGAACGAGTTTCCTCCCTCATGTCAGGACTTAAATCCTCCTCAGGTGATGCCACAAGCCTACAAGTTGCCGCCGGGCGGCTGAACACAACTCATGAAAGATAAAAGGGAATGTCCACAAGGTATATAACCTTTCTAAAAGACTAATATCGATGAAGCCGTATCAGAACTGAGCAAGGCCTAATCTATAGAAAGACAAAGAGACGCCATGGTGCTGGATGTCAAAGATAAAGCGGAACTATGTATTTCTCATTTGCAAGAAACTAGATCACACAGATCAAATTCATCTAAACATTCCTCTCGGTCATACAGATCCTCGTGCTCAAGCTCTGAGTGACAGAATACTAGAGGCCCGCATAAATGCAGAGCAATCCTAAGTGAGACGTTCCTTTATTGAAAAAGAAGCTCTTGCAAGAGCAGAAGCGGAGGCTAAGAGGGCAGAAGCAGAGGCCGAGGCCAAGAAGGTGGAAGCAGAAGCAGAGACTCGGATAAAGATTCTTGAATCAGAGATGGAAGAGGAAATTGCTTTGGCTAAAGTAAGACTACTTGAGTAAGCATTGAGCCAAGGTCTTGATCCAGTCTGCTCACCACCACAGGAGATAGATGATCCAGTTGATCGTACCAGTGACTATGTACTGAATCAGTTATCTGCACCACCCCCAGTTTGCAGTACTGTCCAAACCGACGACACTGAAAGCTCCAAGTCAACTCTACCTGCGGTGCCAGCTCCACCCACAGCACCCAAGCAACCTAATAACCGTCATCTGGATGTGCCCTCTCAAGGACAGTTATACAGCAAGTAGGCTATCAGGTGTTTTCTGGCCTACCTCCACAGCTTAAGCAGCAGTCATCAGAATCTACAGAGGCTAAACCCTGCAGCAACATCATTCTACCCGGAAGCATCTCACCCTTTCACGCCAGGCAGCCCATAAGCCACAGGGGCATCACAAGTTGTCATGGCAACAAGCAGTGAGAAATCAGATATGTCTGAGTTTGCCAGGTTTATGGTGAGCAGAGAGCTAATCGACACCAGTCTCTAAAAATTTGATGACCGTGCGGAGAACTACAGAGCTTGGAAGGCAACCTTCAAAGCCGCCATTGCCAACCTCAACGTAATAGCAGAGCAGGAGCTTGACCTCTTGATCAAATGGCTGGGCCATGGCTCCACAAATCGTATCAAGAGCCTCAGAACTGTCTACGTGGGACAAGCAGAAGCAGGTCTCGCTGCCGCCTAGACAGAGACTCGAACGTACCTTCGGCAGCGCAGAAGCAATAGAGATGGCCCTATTCAAGAGACTGCAGAACGTCCCCCAGATCAATCTCAAGGATGTCCATAAGCTTCTGGATTTAAGTGATCTGCTCATGGAACTAGAGCTTGCCAAAAGAGACCCTCGTCTGTCCGGGCTGTGCTACATGGATGCAGCCCATGGAGTGAACCCAATAGTCGTGAAGCTACCATACAGTCTGCAAGAAAAGTGGGCGGCATCAGTCTCAAGGTACAAAAAAGCGCATGACGTCACCTTTCCCCCATTTATTCATTTCTGTAGGTTCATCGATGAATAGTCCCAGATGAGGAACTTCCTGGAGTTCAACACTACAGCTTCAGCGACATCATCATCAAGGTATGAAAGCGTCATACATAAACACAGAGACTTTAAGAGCAGCGTGAGTGTTTAAAGATGAAACCAATCACTGGGTTTCTCCATTAACCTTCCGAGCTACCAGGGTAAGACTCCCGGACAATCGGAACAAGCTCTGTCTAGATTTAACACTCTTCAGCATACCATGAACAGCAAGCCTGAAATGAAAGAACACATCGTCGCCTTTATGGATAAAATATTCCGTAACAACCATGCAGAACCAGCTCCATCCTTAAGGAAGAACGATGAGTGCTGGTACTTGCCTTCATTTGGAGTGTAGCATCAATCAAATTAGGGTTGTTTTTGACTCAAGCACCAAACATCAAGGTGTATCTCTTAATGATGTTCTTCTCAGAGGTCCTAATCTGACGAATAACCTAGTCGGAGTGCTGATGAGGTTCAGGAAAGAGCTTGTTGCCATCACTGCTGACATTGAACAGATGTTCCATGTTTCGTAGTCAGAGAGGACCACTGGAATTTCCTCAGGCTTCTGTGGTACAAGGACAATTACACCAATGCAGAGATGGTGGAGTATCGAATGAGGGTACACATATTTGGAAACAGCCCTTCACCTGCCGTAGCGACTTACGGCCTTCGGAGAATTGCGTTAGAAGGAGAATCTGAGTATAGTACAGACACCAGAGACTTTGTGGAAAAAGACTTTTACGTAGACGATGGACTCAAATCACTGCCGACTGAAGAAGCGGCTATCGATCTGCTCAAAAGGACTCAAAGTATGTTGCACCAAACTAAACTTAGACTACACAAAATTGCTTCAAAAAGCCTGGCTGTAGTGAGAGTCTTTGAGCCAGGTGATCATACACCTGGATTCAAGGACATTAACCTGAGACTAGACACTCCACCTGTGCAGAGGAGCTTGGGCCTCACATGGGATCTCTCGGCTAACTTGTTCGGTTTTCAAATAAGTTGTGCAGACAAGCCATTCACAAAACTTAGTGTCCTATCAGTAGTGAACAGCCTATTTGATCCGCTAGGATTTGTAGCGCCCATCACCGTACAAGGTAAATCCCTACTGAGACAGTTTTCTGAAACCATCAAGGATTGGGATACCCCACTTCCCTCCGATAAAGAGCAAAAATGGGAAGCCTGGAAGCAATCTTTGTGTGCCTTGGATGGGATCCACATCCCGAGATGCCATATTAAAACCTCACTTACCTCTAGCGTAAAGAAGGAACTCCAAGTGTTCTCGAAAACCTCCACAGAGGCCATAGCAGTGGTTGCCTATCTGAAGGTCACAGATCAAAATCACGTTGGATTCATCTTTGGTAAGGCTAAGTTAGCCCCCAAGCCCGATCATACTATTCCCAGACTTGAACTCTGTTGGACTGTGTTGGCAGTGGAGATTGCGGACTTCATACAACAAGAACTGGATGTCGACATAGATGAAGTTCAGTATTACACGGACAGTAAGGTCGTTTTAGGTTACATCCACAATCAGTCAAAACGATTTTATGTATACGTCAGTAACCGCATAGAGAGCATCAGGAGGTCCTCCAAACCTGAACAATGGCACTATGTACCATCCGAACTTAATCCAGCAGATCACGCCACTAGGCCTATGTCTATAGGTTCCTTTACTAACTCTACTTGGCTTACAGGTCCGGAGTTTCTGCTAGGACAGGCGGACGAATGTGTACAGGAAGTTTTCAGCATCCAGGAACCGGATAATGATCTAGAAATCTGCGCTGAAGTTAGTGCATTAGTCACTGGAACAAAGCAAACCTCCAGCCTTGGTTGTCAGCGCTTTGAACGTTTCTCCAGTTGGATGAGACTCGTCAGAACTATCGCAAGGTTAGTCACAATACTCATGAAGATAAAGATTGTCATGGTTGGCATGTTTGCCATAAACCATTCTCTGCTGAGGACATCTCTCATGGTGAGTCCCTCATAATACGTTACGTCCAGCAGGGAGAATTCAACGTAGAATGGAAGTGCTTGTACAACAAACAGCATATCCCAATAAAAAGCCCTCTTGCCAACTTAAATCCAGTTATTGACAGTTTTGGCTTGCTCAGAGTTGGTGGTCATTTGAATCAAGTGCACCTAGGAGTTGCAGAACAAAATCCTCTCGTCATTCCCGGCAAACATCATATCACCGTCTTGCTCATCCGACACTACCACAAAAAGGCTGAACACCAGGGCAGGCAAATCACTGAGGGCAAGTTACGGTCTGCAGGCCTTTAGATTATAGGTATGAAAAAACGTGTGGCCCAAGTACTGCATGACTGTGTGTCACAAAGCGAGAGGAAAACAACTACACCAACAAATGGCTGACTTGCCTGCGGATAGACTATTTACAGAGCCGCCTTTCACCTACATTGTCCTAGACGTCTTTGGGCCATGGATGGTGTCCGCACGCAGGACCCGTGGTGGTCACGCAAACAGTAAGCATTGGGCTGTACTATTTACTTGCATGAGTGTGCGAGCTGTTCACATAGAGGTGATAGAATCCATGGACACATCCAGCCTTATTAATGCCTTAAGACGGTTCTTCGCAATCAAAGGACCAGTGAAACAGTTGAGGTCTGACCGTGGAAGCAATTTCATCGGAGCCTGTAGAGAACTGAACATCGACACCAAGCCCATTCAAGATCAGTTGGCGGCAAAGGGTTGCACCTGGATTTCCAATCCTCCTCATAGTTCCCACATGGGAGGCTCCTGGGAGAGAATGATCGGGATCTCACGCAACATCTTGAATTCTATGTTGATGGAAGTAAACTCTTCAAGACTCACACATGAGAGTCTAGTCACCCTTCTCACTAAAGTTTCTGCCATAATCAATTCAAGACCCCTTGTGCCAGTGTCTATGGATCCTGAAACACCAGCCGTACTGACTCCGGCTATTTTACTTACCCAAAAAACTGAAAATACGCTAATGCCTAGTGGAGAATTTACTCATGCGAATATCTACCAAAAACACTTGAAATGTGTACAATACCTAGCGGCAGTGGCGTAGGGATCGCCATAGCAACCATAGCAGTGGCTATGGGGCCCTACACCACTGGGGGCCCGTCCGGACCGCATTCATTTTTTTTAAAAATTTTTATTAACACACACAGACACTACACACAGGCAGCGGCGTAACTACCATGGAAGCAGCTGCTTCGGGGCCCGACAGTTTATTTTCAAGTTAGTTAAATATCGATTCTTGTCTTAATGTTCAGGGCCCCTTCACAGCAGCAGTCTTAATGTTCAGGCCTCTTCGCTAATGTGATCTAATCTTACTGTATTCTAAAGTCTCCTGATGTGTCTGGGATTCGAACCCAAACCTCCAATGTATCAGTGTATCAGAGGCAAAGCATTTACCCTCACAGCCATAAAGGAGGCATTGCAACTGATTGAAAAAATATGAGACTTCTACTGTTATAGCTGGCTAAGTGTACATTTATACACATGACAGCTGCCCCAACACACCCAGCACTGCTATATCTCTATATGACAGCTGTCCCAGCACATTCAGATCTGCTATATCTCTATATATGAGCAGCTGTCATGTGTATAGATGTACACTTAGCCAGCTATAACAGTAGAAGTCTCATATTTTTTCAGTCAGCAGCAAGGCATCTCTTATGGTCTTGTGGTTAGATGCTTTGCCTCTGATACAGAAGGTTGTGGGTTCGAATCCCAGCATAAACTTTTCTGAAATACAAGCACTGACTCCATATATGGACATACAGGAAGAGGCTGCATCGCATCGCTGACATGGAGGTAAGTAGAAGTGTTTATTTTATTTTTTTTAAAACCCGACTGTTACTGCCATGGGGGGAGCGGGGGGCACTTGATACTGGCACATGGGGGAGGGGGGTTGGCACCTGATACTGGCACCTGGGGGGGGGGTGGCACCTGATACTGGCACATGGGGGGGGGAGAGGCACCTGATACTGTGGATGGCACTGTTTAGGGGAGGGGGATCTGTGGATGGCACTGTTTAGGGGAGGGGGATCTGTGGATGGCACTGTTTAGGGGAGGGGGATCTGTGGATGGCACTGTTTAGGGGAGGGGGATCTGTTGATGGCACTGTTTAGGGGAGGGGGATCTGTGGATGGCACTGTTTAGGGGAGGGAGATCTGTGGATGGCACTGTTTAGGGGAGGGGGGATCTGTGGATGGCACTGTTTAGGGGAGGGGGGATCTGTTGATGGCACTGATTAGGGGAGGGGGATCTGTGGATGGCACTGTTTAGGGGAGAGGGATCTGTGGATGGCACTATTTAGGGGAGGGGGATCTGTGGATGGCACTATTTAGGGGAGGGGGATCTGTGGATGGCACTGTTTAGGGGAGAGGGATCTGTGGATGGCACTATTTAGGGGAGGGGGATCTGTGGATGGCACTATTTAGGGGAGGGGGATCTGTTGATGGCACTATTTAGGGGAGGGGGATCTGTGGATGGCACTATTTAGGGGAGGGGGATCTGTGGATGGCACTATTTAGGGGAGGGGGATCTTTGGATGGCACTGTTTAGGGGAGAGGGATCTGTGGATGGCACTATTTAGGGGAGGGGGATCTGTGGATGGCACTATTTAGGGGAGGGGGATCTGTGGATGGCACTGTTTAGGAGAGAGGGATCTGTGGATGGCACTATTTAGGGGAGGGGGATCTGTGGATGGCACTATTTAGGGGAGGGGGTTCTGTGGATGGCACTGTTTAGGGGAGAGGGATCTGTGGATGGCACTATTTAGGGGAGGGGGATCTGTGGATGGCACTATTTAGGGGAGGGGGATCTGTGGATGGCACTATTTAGGGGAGGGGGATCTGTTGATGGCACTATTTAGGGGAGGGGGATCTGTGGATGGCACTATTTAGAGGAGGGGGATCTGTGGATGGCACTATTTAGGGGAGGGGGATCTGTGGATGGCACTGTTTAGGGGAGGGGGATCTGTGGATGGCACTGTTTAGGGGAGGGGGATCTGTGGATGGCACTGTTTAGGGGAGGGGGATCTGTGATGGCACTGTTTAGGGGAGGGGGATCTGTGGATGGCACTGTTTAGGGGAGGGGGATCTGTGGATGGCACTGTTTAGGGGGGGGGATCTGTTGATGGCACTGATTAGGGGAGGGGGATCTGTGGATGGCACTGTTTAGGGGAGAGGGATCTGTGGATGGCACTATTTAGGGGAGGGGGATCTGTGGATGGCACTATTTAGGGGAGGGGGATCTGTGGATGGCACTGTTTAGGGGAGAGGGATCTGTGGATGGCACTCTTTAGGGGAGGGGGATCTGTGGATGGCACTATTTAGGGGAGGGGGATCTGTTGATGGCACTATTTAGGGGAGGGGGATCTGTGGATGGCACTATTTAGGGGAGGGGGATCTGTGGATGGCACTATTTAGGGGAGGGGGATCTGTGGATGGCACTGTTTAGGGGAGAGGGATCTGTGGATGGCACTATTTAGGGGAGGGGGATCTGTGGATGGCACTATTTAGGGGAGGGGGATCTGTGGATGGCACTGTTCAGGAGAGAGGGATCTGTGGATGGCACTATTTAGGGGAGGGGGATCTGTGGATGGCACTATTTAGGGGAGGGGGTTCTGTGGATGGCACTGTTTAGGGGAGAGGGATCTGTGGATGGCCCTATTTAGGGGAGGGGGATCTGTGGATGGCACTATTTAGGGGAGGGGGATCTGTGGATGGCACTATTTAGGGGAGGGGGATCTGTTGATGGCACTATTTAGGGGAGGGGGATCTGTGGATGGCACTATTTAGAGGAGGGGGATCTGTGGATGGCACTATTTAGGGGAGGGGGATCTGTGGATGGCACTGTTTAGGGGAGAGGGATCTGTGGATGGCACTATTTAGGGGAGGAGGATCTGTGGATGGCACTATTTAGGGGAGGGGGATCTGTGGATGGCACTGTTTAGGAGAGAGGGATCTGTGGATGGCACTATTTAGGGGAGGGGGATCTGTGGATGGCACTATTTAGGGGAGGGGGTTCTGTGGATGGCACTGTTTAGGGGAGAGGGATCTGTGTATGGCACTATTTAGGGGAGGGGGATCTGTTGATGGCACTGTTTAGGGGAGGGGGATCTGTTGATGGCACTGTTTAGGGGAGGGGGATCTGTGGATGGCACTATTTAGGGGAGGGGGATCTGTTGATGGCACTATTTAGGGGAGGGGGATCTGTGGATAGCACTATTTAGGGGAAGGGGATCTGTTGATGGCACTATTTAGGGGAGGGGGATCTGTGGATGGCACAGGGGGAGGGGCCCATAATTTTTTTTTGCTATGGGGCCCATGCATTTTTAGCTACGCCCCTGCCTAGCGGATTACTTCTGGAACAGGTGGCGAAAGGAGTATCTTAATATTCTGCAAGGAAGAAGAAAATGGCAACACCACAAACCAAACTTGAAAGAAGGAGACCTCGTGTTGATGAAGGAGCAACAAACCGAACGTATTGACTGGCCTATGGGACTAATTACAAAGGTTTTTCCTAGCAAGGATGGCAAGGTCCGGAAGGTGGAGTTGAAGATCTTCAGAAAGGGTGAGCTTAAAATGTTCGCAAGGCCAATTAACAAACTAATTTTGATACTACCCATCGAGAACGTCCCTGCAGGGTGAACAGGACTGAACTTGAACTTCGTGGATCTTCTCCATTCCAAGTCGTAATACGACTTTATTGTTATGTTTTATTGCATTCTAACATGTTCTTTGTTACATATTTTATGGACACTTTTCATAGTGAAATCCCCAATGGGAATTTCAGACGGGGAGTGTGCTGTTCTCCTCATATTTAATTGTACACTGTATTATTAATTCTTTTTTCACCATGTTGTTTCTACGTATTGTTTTGATGCCGCCATCTGCTGGCCAGAATTGTATGCTACACGCCTCTGCTCTTGCTAGTAAAGTTGTTTCTCTGCTGGGCGTGGATTTAGCTGCCTCAGTCCATGTCACTTCCTGCAGCCATTTTTAGTGCTGCATAGCTGTGTGACTGGATATTCTAACATTTTTGGGCTAGTGAAGGCATCCGTTTTTGACCAGCAGTTAGCCTCAACAGGACAGCATCAATACCACTACTACTTTACAGTACTGTATCATCGTTGTCGCTGTATTTGGATCAAATAAACCCACGTTGATTTAATTCCCGTGTCTACGTTTTGGATCCATCTAACCCGAGCATCTGCCAGTCCGGTCTGCTCCACTGCTTGGATACCAAGGTAGAAAGTCATGCAGCCATTATCAGTTATATCTTAGTGGTGGTCGTTGGCCTCATTTACCTCTTTTGCCCGAAGGCTGAACTGGCTCCATCATTGTTAAGAATAAGGGGTACCAGTGCCAATTTTTCAAGTAGCACTGGGGTCACCTTTTTGCTACAAACAGAGACTGGGGTCTCCTTGTTCTCCACAACTGCCCAACCATGACTGATGTAAAATGTGTGATGTTTGACTGACATGTCAGGAAAATCATCAACTGGAGACGTCTCGTGGTATCACCGTCCACCATACAGTCATACAGAGACGACAGAAGCATGCAGGGCTTACCCTGTCCTTGGCATTTATATCCACCCCAGTAGCGATGAGATGCTCCACTATGTCTGCGCGACCGGTACGTGTAGCTACATGCAGGGGGGTGCTGAAAACCTGGAAAAATGTGTACAAATAAAATGAATAATGAACATCATAGGCACAAAAGCAAATAAAAAATTGTGGAAATTATCTATATCTATCTACAATCTATCGATCTAATTGTCTATCTAATTACTGTATCTATCTATCTATCTATCTATCTATCTGTATCATCTATCTATTATCCATCTATCTATCTATCCCATATCTATCTATATATCATCTATATATCTACAATCTATCTAATTATCTATCTCAGATCTACTGTATCTATCTATCTATCTATCTATCTATCTATCTATCTATCTATCTATCGCATATCTATCTATCTTGGGCTAAAAATCCTTTTTCCAACTGGTCATTATTAAAAATGTTTAACAATCTATCATCAATCTCATACTTATTTATCTTCTATCTATCTACAGTATTTTTCCATTTTGGAATAAAAATCATTAATCTTTAATAAAAAATGTTCCACAATTTGGGGGGAATTTATCATCAGGGGAATATCTGAACTAAACATTGCTTGAGTCTGTGTTGGTGTACCTTATCACACATTTATCAAATGTCACAGGTTGTTTGCTAAATTTATCTCAACCTTAGGCCCCATTCACACGACCGTATGACCGCCGTGCCCGTGTGGCAAAAACGGGCACCAGCCATGTGAACTCTGTATCGCTGACTTGATTGATTGACTTGAATGAATGCAAGATACTGCAATTGATAGGACATGTCCTATCTTTTGCAGTATGGAGCACGGACAAGGAAGCCCATGAAAGGGTTTCCGTGGGCTTCTGATCTGCGCAGATCGCGGACCCATTCAAGTCAATGCACACCGCGATATGATGTTCACATAGCCGGTGCCCGTGTTTTGCAGACCCACTATTTGCATGGTGGACATACGGTCATGTAAATGAACACTTCTGTCTAGGAATGCTCCTCCAATTTTCCTGCTCTACTCTCCTACTGGAATGAGATTGCGACTTTTTAAAAAGCGCCAGTGATAAATCCGGAGTGAAGCTCATTAACATAGCTAACCATGGCCACTTTCCCAACCATATATCATAACTGGAGTGGAGTAAAAATGCAAAAAGTCACACATTTTTTGCACAAGGCCAAAAAAATCTCAAAAGCCTAATATTGTGACTTTGTGAAGCCAGAATCCGGGAGTGCAGACGTGATAAATCAGGGCCTTATGTCCTCTGCAACCTTCAGTTTTCACTGCCTCTGCAGACCGCTCTGCCTTTCACTGAAATCTGTCATAGACTCTTATCAAACCAATAAGACTTCAGGTTAAATGGGTATTTATGAGCCGTCAGGGAACCAGAAATAAGAATTACAGATCAAGCGGTGAGAGCGGCTCTCTGGTGGATTTCAGTGAAAAGCAGAACGAACAGTCGGCAGAAGCAGTGAAAACTGAAAATTGAAAAAATTTTGATAGAGACCAATTGAAAAACTGATTTTTAGCCCAGGATAAGAAGAATGCAATAATTAAAAATGCCCCCATGGTGTCCGTAGCCTTTCATGTTAATACTTGTTATTACTTAATATAAGAAGAATACTCATGCAATTAATATTGGTAACACTTACCTTGTCTTTTACATTGATTTCGGCCCCATTTTCCTGTAGCAGCTTTACAATCTCCAGCTTACCCCCACGACAGGCCCAGTGAACGGCGGTGCTATCTAGCTACAAAGAAAAGATGAAAAAATTGTTTTTCATTCTTCACAACGCAGAGACCACTTCCAGGCTGCGTTAGCAAATCAACAGACTAAAACTAGGGGTGTCAACACCTTCCGTATCAATAATACTACCCTTAAAAAAACGGACATGATCCTGGGGGCCTTGCTTCACATTGCAGGATTTTTATTAGCTAATATGACTCGGTGTAGGTAATTGACAAATAACAAGATCACTGGTGGTCTAGGGCAGTGCGGCGGTTAATGTAAGTATCCCTAGTAGCCTAGGTCAGCGTAGGTATTATTGACAATAACATAGAGCAGTTTAAGCATCCTTGGTGGTCTAGGGAAGTAAAGGAATAATGTCAATATCCCTAGTCTAGGAAAGTAAGGGGTTATTGATGGCATCCTTGCTTATCTAGGTTAGTCAAGAGTTATTGTCAACACCATGGGTGTAACTATAGCCATAGCACTTACTATGAGGTCCAGAGGTTGGCGGGCCCAATCAGGTGCAAGAACATTGTACCTTTTTGTAGGGAATAGCAATATGTGGCTTTTTGCTATAACGTGAGTTTTCTAATATATAGTGCTATTATAGAGTTTAAGCCTCCTTAGTGGTCTAGGGCAGTAAAGGATTAATGTCAACATCCCTAGTAGTCTAGGGAAGTAAGGGTTTATTGACAGCACTCTTGCTCATCTAGGTTAAAGGGTTATTGTCAACATCATGGGCATAACTATAGCTATAATAACCGTTGGGGGGGAGGGGATTGCAATCAGGTGCAAGAACATTGTACCTTTTTATGGGGAATAACAATATGCTGTCTTTTTTCTATAATTTGGGTTTTCTGATATATCAGGCTATTATATTTATCTTTAATTAGTGCAACCTATGCTCTGTTTTAATTTTCTTACACTAGGTGGTGGGGCGACATTTTATTTTGCTAGGGGCCCTATGAATTATACTTTCACCCCTGGTCGATACCCTTGGTGGTGTAGGATAGTGAAGAGTTAATGTCAGCATTCCTGGTGTTTAAGGGATTAATGACATTATGTCTGGTGGTCTAGTGAGGTGTAGAGGTTAATCATGCCTGGTGTCACTTTACTAGATGCCAGTGAAGCCCATAGCATCTGATCACACGGAAAAGGTCCCATATAAGGGACCAATATGAAATTTCACAGACAATTCTTACTGCCACAGCAGATTTTATGACCACTCTGGCCTCCCAGTATCAATTACTGGGCAGTCTGGGAAGTCCACCCATAGGGTTGTGCCAAGGGTGCTGTGCTAATGATATGGGGCAGAAGAGGGACACGTAGGTCCTGTCCACACTATCCCCATGTTATACATGTGAATATGGGACCTCAGCATTAGGAAACAAAGAAAGGGGGAACCAGCCTACAGTTGTTGCCACCCCATCTCATGGTAAAAGGAGCACATACCCAACCCTTCTGTCCAGGGATGAGGAGAGTGGTGGCACTGACTGACATCCAGCAGACATCCCCACTGATTACTGTAGGCTTAGTAATACACTTTGCTGCCTTACCCGATCTCTAAAGTTGACAGAAGATCCACTGTCTATAAGTTTCTTGATAATCTCTATGTGTCCCTCCAAGGAAGCTCTATGGAGAGCCGTTCGCTTGAACTGCAAAAATAAAACCACCAATTAGCGGTCTCTTTAGAATGAAGAGAGAAAAAAGCATGAAAACCGGCAACGGACAAGAGCCCATAAAGCCATAGAGCCATAGTCTTCCTGTTTCAGAGCTGAATGCCCACATCTTGAAGGGGTTATCCATTATCTCCACCAAGCCATGGGATACTGCTCCAAAAGACTGAGAGGTGGTACTCTTTACGATTGCCATTAAGGCAGTAGAAGGGTTAATGCTGTCTGGGGGCTATGTCTATCTGTCCCACAGGATCTGCACCATTTTCCTTTTACTGGATAAATCCTCAGATGGTGCGGGAACCTCACAAATCACAATTAGTCTTTTGAGTCTCTCCTTCTCATGTGACCCAGACATTATGTCATATGGGCCAAACAGGTCCAGCAAGATCCATGAGCCGCTATGTATGGGAAGGTGGTTAGTCTTTACACTGGATTAGGTTCTTACCTCTGATGTCCTCCAGAAATACACAATTGGCTACAAGATGGACCATAGAAGATACGAAGGAGTCCAATGGCCATGACCATATGCATGGGGCTCACATTTATGTAAGCATCTATAGTAAAGAGCCTTTGCATGCAGATCTTTGCCTGTCCTGCAAAAGACATCTCTTAAGAGTCCTTTGTCCTTGATCTCACCTTACGCCTAGCCCCGGGACTTTCACATGTATTTTAAATTAGTTACAACCACCTTGCATCCCTGAGGCTCTGGGTCTTCTATTTTTAAGCTAATAAATAAATAATTACAGAGATGTCACATGAGTGGATCACTTTACACCTCGTCTGGTAAGATGTGCCGTGCTTGCAAGTTTCAGTCATGTTCTCGTTAAATTAGGCCAAGGATAATGAATGTTATGAAGATTGAACGTAGAACTTAATCTCGGGGCAAGCCTCTGGCTCGAGTTATGGAATTCAAAAAGTGGGCCAAGAAATGTCTTGATGAGATACTCTTGATAACAGGAACGTCTTGGACAGCGTGAACAAGCTAAGGAGATCTATTTTAGACATACCTCATCACAAGTGTCTGGAGAACCAGCATCTTCTAAGAACTTCTCAATTATATTCATCTTTCCTTCAACAGCGGCTTTCAGGAATCTGTCAGGACTGATGGGTTCTGTCTGTAGATCAAATATGTTTTCTGTGAATGGTGGTATATTATCCTTTACGTTGACTTATGTGATGAATTTTATGTACTCACATAACACAATATGAGGCCTTATGCACACAAACGTATCCATTTTGGGGTCCACAAATCGCAGATCCATAAAATACGGATGCAGTCTGTGTGCCCTCCTTTGCCAAATGATTTTGATGGTGGGAGAATCTCCAATAGGATATAAATATAAACTGAGTCAACCATATCTATAGATGGACACTGGCCTGCCATTTTGAGGACAAACTGATTGCATATAGACTCCCACTTTAAATCCCTTGAAGACATTGTGATTTTCCATTTATGTGTCTTTTGTTTTTTACTCCCTGTCTTCTCAGAGCCATAACTTCATATGAGGGCTTGTTTCTTGTGCGACAAATTGTACCTTCTAATGGCACCATTTAATATCACATACAATGTAGTGGGAAGCTGGAAAAAATTCCAAATGGGGCGGAATTGGAAAAAAATGCAATTGTGCTATAGTATTATGGGTTTCGTTTTTATGGCATTCCATATGTGGTAAAACTGACTTGTTATTTTTATTCTGGGTCAGTATGAATTCAATAATACCACTTTTATATAGTTTTTCTTGTGTTTTAATACTGAAAAAAATAAAAACTTTGGAACAAAATATTTTTTTCCCTAGCATTGACATATTCTGACCCCCATAACTTACAGAGCTGTGTGAGGGCTCATTTTTTTGTAAGGAGATCTATAGTTTTTATTAATACCCCTTGGAGTGTTTACAACTTTTTGATCAAACTTGATGACTTTTGATGACTTCTTGACAAAAAAAACAGCAAATCAGCCATTTTGATTTTCTTACATTATGCCGTTCACTGTATGGGATAAATTCAGGCATTTTGGGACGCGCAGTGAAAGTGATTTTAATTTTTTTTATGGTTTATTTGTTTTTATTTTTAATATGAAGAAAGGGGACGTTTTATATTTTTGTAATATTTTTTTAACTTTTTAACTTTTTTTTTAAAGTCCCATTAGATAACTTTAACATGTGATCCTCTGATTACTTCTCCCATAGACTACAATGAATTACCACTTCAACCTATGGGAGTTCTATTTTGTTACTATGGAGCCCTGCCACAGACTGGGCTTCATAGGAACTATTGCTGGGGTAGCCTTAGATCCTTCAGAGGGACCCAGGTTACCACAACGAACAAATGTCTCCACTGATCACCACGCGGAGGAGATGTTTGTGCTCCACTCCTGGGGAAAGACCCGTGCCAGATGTCATGATCACAATTGACCATAGAGCCGAGAGGTTAAATGGCTGTGATCACCAATATCACTGATTGCAGACATTAGCCTCAAGTGTCTGCTGTGTGAAACAGCAGGCAACCAGTGGCTATATCACCCTCTCTGGAGTGGGCACCATCTTTGAATAGGCAACATGCGCCGCACATGGGTTTAAGAGGACCTACCTTAATAACTTAAAGGAAGTCAAGGATGAGCTATGTTGGTTATAATATAGACTCCACCTCACTAGATTGTATTTCACCTTACACAGTAAGGTGTCTCGTATAGGCTTGACTCCACCAGTGGTGGTGGAACCAACCTACATCCACATAGTATACTAAATACACCACATACTTACAATGTCCTCTATTTCTGGCTTCGGTTCTGGTGCCACTACTTGTGACTTCTTCTTCTTCCGCTCTTGTCTCCTTTTGCGTATTTCAATCAAGTTTTGTATTCCGCCAACATCTACTATTTCATTTCGCAAATCCACAGAGGTCTTCCGTATCCGCTCTTCACCCTGTGAGAGACAACATGCCTTGAGTGGTTAATCACATATTACTGGTGGGCCAGACATAGGATGAAGGACAAACATTTTCTTATAGGAACTTATGAAGTTTTATAGGCTTCATTAGGATCTATAGTGCTTGAGAAAAATTAGGCAAGGATGGTATAGCAGAAGGAAAAAGGACAGAGCTACCCAACTGGATACTCATTCTATGAGTAAAGACTGTAAAAAGCATCAAGATGATCAAAGACGATTTTTGCTAACTGAACCTACTGACTTCTAATGTCAACTGGACCTGGCAGACCCCCATTCGAGGCTGTTGTTAGGGTTCATAAGTATCTAACTTTTTCCTATTTAATTCTTATGAGCACCAGTGATAGCGTACCTCTCCACAATTGGATCCCCATTCATGGGAAATTTTAGACCATGTCCTGACTTACCAGAAAAATCCACAAACCACCTAGAAACATGCTTGACTCTTCACCCCCTCGACATTGGGAGGCCTAAATGCACATTGGGTGGCACCTTTGGCCAACTTTATACATCTGAGATGGCTATCAAATGAATGTTCATTCCACCGACATCTTTTTTTTTTGGAACCCCCAAACACATGCATGCTTGGTTCAGCCGATTGTGCATGTGTTCTCAATAGAGGGAGGAGAGGGAGCTGGTATATCTCCCTTCAGAACAAAGCAGTAGGCATGCTGAAATCCAACATGCCTGATCCTTCTTTTCTTGGATGTTCCATCGGGGTAGAGTCAGAACACCATCATATACATTAGAAGATCAGCCAGTCTTCCTGAAATCACCAGGTCTGGGCGACATTTATCTAAAGTGTATGGCCAGCTTTAGGGCTCACGCACACGACCGTATGTATTTTGCGGTCCGCAAAAAAAACGGATGACATCCGTGTGCATTTCATATTTTGCAGAACAGCTGGCCCTTAATAGAACAGTATTATCCTTGTCTGTTATGTTCTATTTTTTTGCGGAATGGAAATACGGACATACGGAAACAGAATGCACACAGAGTAAGGGCTCATGCACACGAACGTATTTTCTTTCTGTGTCCGTTCCGTTTTTTTTGCGGACCGTTAGCAGAAACAAAAAAAAACAGAAGTTACTCCGTGTGCATTCCGTTTCCGTATGTCCATATTTCCGTTCCGCAAAAAAATAGGACTTGTCCTATTATTGTCCGCATACAGACAAGGCTAGGACTGTTCTATAAAGGGCCAGCTGTTCCATTCCACAAAATAAGGAATGCGCACGGACATCGTCAGTATTTTTTGCGGATCAGTTTTTTGTGGACCGCAAAATACATACGGTCGTATGCATGAGCCCTAACTTCCGTTTTTGCGGACCCATTGAAGTGAATGGTTCCGCATACTGTCCGCAAAAAAAAAAACAGAACGGACACGGAAAGAAAATACATTCGTGTGCATGAAGCTTTAAAAGGACAGTCAACTTTGAAACTTTTCTTAGATGTTCCATTTACAGGAGAAATCACCATGAAAATGTGACTAAGGGCTCTTTCACACTTGCGTTGTCCGGATCCGGCGTGTACTCCACTTGCCGGAATTACACTCCGGATCCGGAAAAACGCAAGTGTACTGAAAGCATTTGAAGACGGAACCGTCTTCAAAATGCGTTCAGTGTTACTATGGCACCCAGGACGCTATTAAAGTCCTGGCTGCCATAGTAGTAGTGGGGAGCGGGGGAGCGGTATACTTACAGTCTGTGCGGCTCCCGGGGCGCTCCAGAATAACGTCAGAGCGCCCCATGCGCATGGATGACGTGTCCAATGCGATCACGTGATCCATGCGTTTGGGGCGCCCTGACGTCACTCTGGAGCGCCCCGGGAGCCGCACGGACGGTAAGTATGCTGCTCCCCCGCTCCCCGCTACACTTTACCATGGCTGCCAGGACTTTAGCGTCCCGGCAGCCATGGTAACCATTCAGAAAAAGCTAAATGTCGGCTCCGGCAATGCGCCGAAATGACGTTTAGCTTAAGGCCGGATCCGGATCAATGCCTTTCAATGGGCATTAATTCCGGATCCGGCCTTGCGGCAAGTCTTCAGGATTTTTGGCCGGAGCAAAAAGCGCAGCATGCTGCGGTATTTTCTCCGGCCAAAAAACGTTCCGTACCGGAACTGAAGACATCCTGATGCATCCTGAACGGATTTCACTCCATTCAGAATGCATTAGGCTAAAACTGATCAGGATTCTTCCGGCATAGAGCCCCGACGACGGAACTCTATGCCGGAAGAAAAGAACGCAGGTGTGAAAGAGCCCTAAGAGTACTTTCACACTAGCGTTATTCTTTTCCGGCATAGAGTTCCGTCCTAGGGGCTCTATACCGGAAAAGAACTGATCAGGCATATCCCCATGCATTCTGAATGGAGATTAATCCGTTCAGGATGCATCAGGATGTCTTCAGTTCAGTCATTTTAACTGATCAGGCAAAAGAGAAAACCGTAGCATGCTACGGTTTTATCTCCGGCGAAAAAAACTGAAGACTTGCCTGAATGCCGGATCCGGCAATTTTTCCCATAGGAATGTATTAGTGCCGGATCCGTCCTTCCGGTCTGCGCATGCGCAGACTGAAAAAAAGGTGAACAAAATAAATGCCGGATCCGTTTTGCCGGATGACACCGGAAAGATGGATCTGGCATTTCAATGCATTTTTTCAACTGATCAGGATCCTGATCAGTCTTACTAATGCCATCAGTTGGGATACGTTTTGCCTGATCCGGCAGGCAGTTCCCTGGACGAAACTGCTTGCCGGATCTCTCTGCCGCAAGTGTGAAAGTACCCTAAATGCAATGAAGTATAGAAATGTGAAATTAAGAAAACATATTTGAAATGAACTGTGTCTATTAACATTTTCAGCTTTTTTGACCCAAAACTCTTCAGTGACCCAAAGACTTTTGTTAATAAAGTCATGAAAGCACATGGAACCACGTGATGCGGTGCCGGGTGGTGCTTACAGCTACTGTTCGTGTGTTCAGCTGCTCGCTATAAAAATGTGTTAGGGCCAGTTCACACAGAGCTTTTTGGCCCTTATTTCGGAGTGTTTCCACCTCAAAATCAGCTAAAAAAAAACATTTCAAAACAGCCTCCTATTCATTTTACTGGGAAGCAGCATTTATTTTTTTTTTTCCACGTCGAAAAACCAGCACACCGCCTCTTGGGCTGGAATCCGCGCTAAATCTCTCATTGAAATGAATGGGCAGCGTAAAAAAAGTCA